>NC_065515.1:7455477-7683734 GCF_006386435.1 Epinephelus moara | reverse complement strand
GGTTAACTTATTTACACTTTCCTCGCTCTGACTCAGGCTCTTCTTTTAAAGATAAACGTGCACCGTCTGCTACACATGCATTAATATCTCTGCATCCACTGGATTAAAATGGAGGCGCTGTCTTTTATTTATCTGTTGCCATGGTGAATCGTGGAGTCGGAGCTCCATTGATGATGGCTTTTTATTGTCGGCTTAACCCAGAGTGAACATACTCAGAGTTGACTTAATCAGCTGTTCTGGAACAGGTAACTCAGACTTTCCCATCTCAGGGTAAATCAACTCAGAGTTTGTTGAACCTCCTACCTGGAATACCCCTCTGATAGTTTTCGTTTTGTTTTTGTTTCCATTTAGTTAAAAACATCATTTTACTCTCTGATGTTCAACAAAATGTTAACTTTATTGTTCTTTTTTTATTTAAATGTGTTGTAGCATCATTACCACCACCACGGCTGCTTGAGTCTATCTTCTGTCTTTGTACATGTATGTGACTTAATAAAAGAATACATGCACTTAAACGCAACACTTTATTTCACCACTAGATGGAGACAAAGTTTAGTGACGTATTTGTATGACGGGTAACATTACAAGCCTTTATGTTTACACCGGTCTGGCTGATTTAATCACCTCACAGAGATTATACCCACATATCTAGATGTGAGTCCAGTGTGTTACCTCTCCACCAGTACTTCTGAGAGATGGTCTCCCAGGTGAGCTGCTGGTTCAGGTGCTCCCCTCCTTCGCTTATAATGTGCGCGTCGTTGATAAGTTCCTTCCTCCGGCTGTCCTGCAGCACCACCTCCAGCTCCGTGAAATCATTCTGCCCCTTCAGGCGACGCTGATAAAACAAAGTCCCGTTCCTCACAACGTAGCATGTAGCCGCTTTGCGTATCTTTCTCTTGGTATTACCGGGCGTCCCCGGCGCATATGGCTCCCGTTCATCGGTCAAATAGCGTATGATGGCCAAGTAGCTTTCTTCACTCGACATGTCTCAGCTGACCCGCGCTTTTTTACGCTCAATTACGGGTTCCTGTCGAAGAGGAAGGGCCCTCCCCGGTTTGTAAAATAGAGATATGAATTTTAAACGGCGCTCAGACGGTAGAAAACGTGAAACTGAAGTAACCACAACAACATTTCAAATTGTTTCCTAAGGTGGAACTGCAGTTCGCAACCGTCAGGGTAGACTTGCCCGAACAGACAAAATGGCTGCTGCACAACCGGAACTAGCGTCAGCAATGGCGGAAGCTCGTCGTGATCATTTTCCACCACAAGAGGGCGCGATGTGCAAACTAATAAGTTCATGAACTATTACAACACCATAAATTATTATATACAAAGTTAGATTAATTAACCCTCCTATTATTTTTTTTTAAAGCTTTTAATAATGAATATCGCATGTATTATAAATTGTAAGATTGTACAAAGTTATCAAGTTTAAATGTACAAACATTTATTTATTATTATTATTGTTTACCATGTCAGCATTATTTATGTTTCTTATTTGTTACTGTTATATTTTGGACATTTTATTTTATTTAGGATTTTAATACTATGTTTTTTAAAGCTGTGTTCAACCTGCCTTGTTATTGTAAAATTGATATTCAATAAAAATGAATTTGTTGTTTAGTTCAATGGAATATTATATTGTTTATTTCATTATTTACTATTGAAGCCCTTCAATTCATTTTTCTTATTATTTATTGTCATATTTGAGATATTTTAAATCTTTTTACTTCTCATAAGGATTTTAATACTGTGGTCAACTTTTTTTTTAGGTTTTATTATTTACTATTAAATCACTTTAATTTATTTATCTTATCGGTTGTTGTTATATTTTAGATATTTTATTTTATTTTATTTTACTACTCAAGGATTTTAAAACTGTGTTCAAACTTTTTTTGTTATTTACCATTTAAGTACTTTATTTTTCTTATTTGTCAGTATATTTTAAATATCATTATTGTTATTTATTTATTAATTATAATTCTAATAAGGATTTTAATACTGTGGTCAACTTTTTTTATAATCATTGATATTTTATTTTATTTCATTTTATTTTACTACTCAAGGATTTTAAATCCTTTTATTATTTTTGTTATTTACCATTTAAGCACTTTATTTTTCTTATTTGTTGTTATATTTTGAATATTATTATTATTATTATTATTTATTTAAATATTAATAGGGATTTTGATACTGAGTTCAACCCATCTTGTTGTTGTAAATTTGTTGTTCAATCCAAAAGGATTATTTATATTGTTTATTTTATCATTCCCTATTTAAGCACTTTAATTATTTTCTCTTATTTGTCATTGTCATATTTTATTTTATTTATTTTTTCTACTCATAAGGATTTTAATGCAAATTGCAATGCAAAAAATTGCAATGTTGTTTAATAAAAAAGTATATAGGCTTTGTTTAAAAAAAAGTTTTAAATAATATACATACTGTATCACTGCAGTAGTCAATCTGGGACTGTTGGTCTAAAATTAAATATACCTAAGCAGATTTCTCATCATGTGTTGCAGCCACATGCAGAAGTTAAATTAAGAAATTCTGCAGTATCTTGAGGTACATTAACTCCGGGAGCAGCTGTAGCACTACATGACACTGAAGTGGTTGAGTAAAAGTGTGAAACTATTCTTCCTGTAACATTGCATCATTCGTTCCAGTCACAACCTACAGCAGCTGAGATTACTGTAAGTGCCCTTACACTTGTACTGTAACAGTGTCACACTCATACCGACTGTACACACATGGTACATGTTTGGAGACAGTTCAGTTTTTACACACATAAGAAAGTGGGGTCAAACTTTTTAATATAAAGGCGCTTCACCCATGACCTCCCTATAAGGGCCTTAGATTTAGAAAACAAATACCCAAAGCTTAGTTAAAGCAGCAAAAACATTCAGCATGATTGCATGCAGAGTCGGTTTGGAGCCAAGGAGAGTGAGATGGCAAACACTTTGCTCCTGTGTGAGTCCTTTGAGTCAGCAGCAACAGCAGTTTACACCACTTGAACCCCCAAAACCTTTACTCAGACTCTCCTTTTCATCGTCCAAGTTTAATCCAAGGATGATCCAACAGTTTCCATTGTTGCCCCCCAGCTGTGGAACAGTTTACCTCTCACTGTCTGGTTTTCCATCTCTGTTGGCAATTTAAATTGTGTGTTACAATGTGCATTATTGAATAAAGTTGGCATAACTTCACTGGCATTACTCAAACGTAACTTCCTTCGTTTTTCTAGTGATCAAACTCTTGAGTAACGTGAGACAAGGTTTTGATTCATTTCCTGTATGAAAGTATTTTGTGACACTAGTCAGTATGAAAGTAGGCTAACGTTCCTTTATATCTTTATAAACACACACAATCAGGTTTCACAGCATTAATATTTGGCATTGAGGATATCAGGCTGCGTTTTACATAATCAGCTTGACACCAGCCTTGATACGCTAACCTTCTCAGTGCAGGAGATAAGTCATGTATCTGTTTCTGCTGCTGTACACGACACATATTGGCTTCAGGTACGGGATGAACATCTTGAGTGTCACTTATCACCTTGTTTCTTTAGATAAAAGTCTCTGCAACAGGCCAGCTGACTGAGATTAGTAAGAAACCAGATAAAAGATGTTACGTTTCCAAAAACAAATCATAGGTTACAGTTGATAAGTGATGATAAGTAACAGGGAAAAACAGCGGGTCTTAAGATAAGAGAAGCTGGAAGCAGTGAATATCTGACTTTGTACCATAAATGAGCTTTAAAGGTCCAGTGTGTAGGATTTAGAGGATTTAGTAGTGTTTTTTTAGTGTATAATCACCTGAAAATAAGAAATGTCATGCTTTTATTACCTCAGAATGAGCCGTTATATCTACATAGAGAGCAGGTCCTCGTCCACAGAGATTGCAACGATGCACCGCCATGTTTCTACAGTAGCCCAGAACGGGCCATTCGCATTTTCACATCAGCCACCACAGTTAGCAGCCCCTTCATGATGAGCAGCGTTGGAAAAACACTTATTTTTTGAGCATTAAACTTCTTTATTCAGTGTTTTTACAGTTTCAATCACTTGGTCCGTTTGTTTGGAAGAGGAAGAGACCTCTGTGGGTAATTTAGCTCTTAGTAAAAACCTCCCACACATCTTGATCTTATCTGGTTAGCAGCTGGTTGCAATATGCAATCCTCACCACTAGATGCCGCTAAATCACCTCGATCTCAATCCTACACATTGCTCCTTTAAAGCAGCTCAGAAACCTTTGCTGTCAGTTCAAAGTTACGTTTTCATCCCCCACATAAACTTAGGGGAATTTGAATCAGCCCCTGTTCTTCCATCTCTTAGTCACACTCAGATGTCACACATGAACTGAAAGAAACACTTTCAATCCTGTATTCTTGCATCATCAGAGTTGCACTGACAGGCCTTAGTGTGGCACTGCGACCCTCGTAGAAGTGTCTGTGTGTCACACATAATAGTTTAAATACCACTGCTCTGCTATTTTTCTGAATCACTCTGACCCGCAGTGGAGGGGAGGAGCTACACACAATTTGTTGCTCATCCATGTGTCACATACCAAACCTGACTTCAAACACTGGTCAGAAATGTGTCTCGCCACTGCATACCAGCACTCAGAGTTACACTGACTGGACCAAGGGCGAATTACGGTTACAGCTCAAAATAAAGTGATGTATTTGTTACTGCCGCCCTGGCAAGGACTTCTGGGGGTGAAATATTTATTTTCACCTGGTAATATGGAAATAGCTGCTAGATACAAATACCCTGTTTACTGTCTCAGTGTCAGACTAGCGATGAGCAGACCAATTCTTTTCAAAGTGTTGGTTCCTTCAAGTTGATGCATGTAAACATATTGAACCTTTTGAGTTTTGCTATGTTTTGCAAAATCATCCCTGTGCTGCGTTCATGTGGTGTCACAATAATTTCAAAAATGAGCTCCTGATCATATTTCATGTCTCACCTGATCAGTGTCTTTTGCTCTGAGTGATAAAATACAACACGTCTTCTCTGTAGCGTCCATGTTAATTCCACATTACAACTTAAAGGCGCAGTGTGTAGGATTTAGTGACATCTGGTGGTGAGGATTGCAGACTGCAACCAGCTGAAACCTTTCCCATGTGCCCATTATGAACTCTGAGTAAGAATACCTTGAGTGTTCATTGCTCAGTGGGTTTTTACTGTGAGCTGAAATATCTGCAGAGGTCTCATCCTCTCCAAAACAAACAGGTCAGGGCTCTCATTTATGAATATTGCATTGGAACAAAACAAGACCTGAAAGAGGCGTACGCCACTTCCCACGCAAAAGTTGTGATTTATACAAACAAACTTAATGGGAGAAACTTTCACCCATACTTACGAACACTTTGGAGACAGGAAATTGGCGATGCAGATTGTGAGGTGGAAGCCTGATTGTAGAAACTGTCGAATATTTTTTGCCATTTTTGGCTTTTATCCGTAGGTACATTTTCATTTTTGATCCCACACATTGTTTTTATAAATGGTGTAAACATTAAATAAAGCATTTTCCTCTTGCAAATCAGTGTTCTTTTAACACTGCTGCCTGCAGATGGGTGTCTAATTACAGTGGCCGGCGCAAAGATGCAAAAATGTGAAAATGTGTTTGGTTTGTCCATTCTGGGCTACTGTAGAAACATGGTGGTGCAACATGGTGGAATCTGTGGATGAGGACCAACTCCCTATATAGATATAAACGACTCATTCTAAGGTAACAAAAACACAACTTGTCTTATTTTCAGGTGATTATAAACTACAGAAATCATGCTTATTATATTCAATTTCTGCCATTTTACCCCCATAAATCCTACACACTGGACCTTTAAAGCTCATGAAGACTGCAAAGTCAAAAGAAGACCATCCAAGAGGGATGTGAATGCACCATTGGCTTCCACTCGCAGAGGACAAGTCGGGAAAGTTGGGAAAAGTCGGGAATTCATAAGCACTCAGACGTTTGACAGGATGACTCGTTACATACCAGACCCTAAAAAGAGTTGTTCAAAAAGAATTGTTCGTCCATTTTTACCCATCACTGTGTCAGACACATATCCACTTGTTGTCATGTCTTTTCAGCCAACATCTTGTGCAGCTCTGAGCTGCTTCACAATCTGCCTTTGTTGCCTAAACTAACCATAAATCCCTGACTCACTGAGTAAACTGGTGGCTACGGACCCACAGCACCCAGCACCCACAAGGAGTGAACCTGCAGCTCTCTTTTCACTCTCTGCCGTCACAAAACTGAGCCTCTTCACTGCACAAAGACAAAAAAAAAGTGTTGGACTATTAGATTATTTCAGGTCTTTTGTCATGCCTGTCTTGTTTAACTTCCCATACAAAGCTGATTTGGTGTATTTGGTTCCCCCTCCTACGAGGCAGAGATTTAATATGTTTATTCTCAGTTGCTGTTGGCAGGCACCTCAACACGTGTCGCTGGGTGTTTACATGAACGCTGGGAAAGAGGTTATTTGCATCCTGTCAGAGTGTTTCTGTGTAAGGGGACATTTGTTTGCTCCACCCAGACATCAGTTGAGGTTTATTAGCACATTGCAGGTTACTTGAATCTAATTTGTGACGCCTTCACAGTCAAACTTCTCTCCAACAAAGTCCCGTCTGTTCACTTTCTCTGCTTAATCCGCTGGCACCACGCTGCTTCATAGCTGTTCTGCACATCTTGTCACTTCCTCCCAGTGAGGTATTCACTCAACTGATCATTTCCTCCTCTCTAGAGAGGTATTGTTTGGTTTTAAGCAGGTTTTCTGGTAAGAAGACAAAGGCATTCGTGACTCAAAACAGGAAGGCTGGTGTGTGTTTCAGATAGGTAAAAAAAAAAAAAAGTGATGCTCCTCTGCCAAGGGTTTCATGCGTATGCAAAGAGGAGGGAAATTTACGGCATGCAGAGTTGTGCCATAATCAAAGCAGAAAGCTTAAAGGGATAGTTACACATTTTGAAAATACGCTTATTGGCTTTCTTGTTGCTGAGTTAGATGAAAAGACTGATGTCAGTATCATGTTTTTACAATAAATATAAAGCTACAGCTCATTAGCTCAGTTTCTCATGTTAAGACAAGAAATGTGGGGACTTGCTACAGTGACATGTTTTAAAGTAAAAATCTGCCTACCAGCACCAATAAGAGATTCATTTTGGAGAAACATATATTCACTTTCTTGCTGAGAGTTTGACAATAAGAGCAACATCACTTGGATCTTCTCATCTGACTCTTGGCATGAAATAAATGTATTTCCCAAAATATCAGACTATTCCTGTTAACATCGCTGACACCTACGTGCTTCAGCAGGAACCTTCAAAGATCCTCAGATTAAACAAACACTTTTTAACTTTTACTTCACATAAGCACCCTGGGTCTCCTGCACTTGACCTACATTAAGTCTGTGTTGACTGTAGCTGCTGATCTGCTTTAGTGCTCTGTGTCGCTCAGTTGCTGAATCAGACTTTAGGCTCATTTATGCACATTCACAGACACGGACAGAGCCCTCTGTCTGTATTCTGCATTCATGTTGTCCGTATTTGTGCACGTTTTCTGAAATCTTACGGATCCAGATAAAATGGAGCAGTACCATCAGCAACTGTGTGGGCAGTGTAGCCAATAGCAAGACAAGCAAGACATAACAAGGACATTTTAAAAGTGGTGTAAATTTTTGACGAGAGGTTATGCGAGTTATGAGAGTTTAAATATCTATATGATGTCACTTCGCCTGGACACAGGGACAAAGAGTTACTACTGAACAGCTGAGAGGAGGCTGGACGGGTATTTAATGTGAGTTGGAAGTAGGGAAGGAAAAGTTCTGTGTGAGATCAAAACTTTTGGTGCAGCCCTCTAGTGGATGTATCCAAGCCAACAAAATGGATGCATACAATGTTTGAAATGGACCTATCTAGTCAATAAAGTTTCAGCCAAATAGCCTGAAAAAATGATGGCATGATATGTTATTTTTGTCCTTTATTATGTAGTGGATATGTCTAAACTTTACATCTCAACAACCCTGCCATTAAAGTGGGTTTAGGTTTAGGTTTAGGCACAAAAATCACTTGGTTATGGTTAGAAACAGATCATGTGTTGATTTGAAATACCTGGTTTTAAGGGCACAATCACAGCTGGAGAAGCTGTTGATGTCTCGGTATAAAAAGAGCCACTTTTTGTGGCACTATCCCAGCAGGAAACGCAGCGATGTCTCAGTAAAAAACAACCGCTTTTCATGGCATTATCCCTGGTGGAATAAAAAACACCCACATGTGGTGGCTAAAAAGACACTGCAAACTTTAGAAACATTGATATGATACGTGACTCCTGGTGACTGGGCTGAAAGTCTCCACTTCTATTACAGTTACCTCTTAGATTGTCAGTAGCTGCACCAAACGGTGATCAGCCTTTCATGTAGGTTCCACAGATTTCGACATCACACCAAAGCAGATTCTCCTGTCTTAAATAAATCTCCTCGCTGGTCTTTATCTGTGCCGTTTGTGTCATACAGTCTTCCCAGGGTTTTTTGACGAGCATCTGCGATAAAGCTAATATCGGCTTTCTGTCAGAGGTTTGTCTGGAAGCTTCCCTTTGATGAAATAGCTGCCATGTAATCTATATATGCTTTTATGGGCTGCCCTCTTTCCCTATTCATTACGCACTCTGATGCCTTCATAGCTGACTTCATCGCCTTCATCGTGAATAAAAGCCTCCTGTAATAGCGGTTTGTAATGCTCGCTTACCACTGATGTCCATTCTCACTTGAAAGCTTAATAATCTCTTGGCACAACTCAAATAATCACTGTCACCACTACTATCACTTGTTCTTTGATTTGCACCCATCCACAGTCTATCAGAGACACATTTTAATGCTTTCTTTCAAACATCTGTCATGTACCGTTCACCTCACGTGACTCACAGACGTCCTCCGGTTCTCCTCGTTCTCTAACCTTGAAATGAGAGTAAACATAGCCTCCGGCACTGCAGACCAGAGTAATAGTACTGATCGGCGCCCCTATTACCCGCATGGTTGGTCATTTGACATTTGGTTGTATATTTGCTGTTGCATCTTTTTCCACTCTCAGTTGAAGCAAGCCAGTATTGACTGTAAACAACATAAATTATTTTGTGTTCATCCTAAAACCAGAGTTCTGACCTTGATATAAAATGATCAGGATCTCTTGAAGGCATTCTGGATTTGAGACCATCTTCACTGCCTCTATTTGTTGATATAGTGTAACACTGACCATTTTACTTACTCGCTACTCAAAAATAGGAGTATTGTATTTGTCTTTTATTAGTGTCACCGGCTCAGCCCTTTTGCCCTTTAAGGGCGGTGGCCTTGTGGGTAACCTGTGAGGGTGTGACGTGGAGGGAAGCAGCTCTCTTGGGCGTGTCATGGTGAAGACGGCAGACAGCACATAGTGATGATAGCAGCAGAGTTAAGTGTCAAGGTGAGCTCGGGGCTACTGTTCGACCTCATCAGAAGGACATGTTTGGTGGTGAACATTGCAGTAATGCTATTGTTGGTGAACAACACCTAAACGCCTCGCCAGAGTGGTCTGGACAGCTAGAAGCTAGTTACCTCCCAATAACTAGCCAAGCTGAAATTCATTTTAATAAGCCAGCATGTTCCCAACTCTGGTTTGGAGCCGGTAAGCTGTCACCAAGACAGGAAGCATTAGGCTACCTTTAGACAGAGTCAGGCTAGCTGTTTAGTAGTCTCGCTTTGCTAGTCACCTTTCCCAAGAAAAGAAAGGTCTGGCTGGGCCGACTCTCACTTTAAGATTGGAGAAAAAAAACGCCCCGGCTGCTTGTATTTCTTTCAACCAATCACAATCGTTCTGGGCGGTGCCACAGCAACGGTGAGCTTGCAAAAATATTGCCAGGGGGAAACAGGTTTTGGTGTAACACGCCCACAAAAATATCACCTACAGGACGCGAACCACGGCAGAAAAATGGCTACATCCCCGCAAGATCAAACGCCACAAAAGTTAGTAAAGGACGTGTTGAAAACGGTTGAAAACTGCTACACAACCGGAGGTGGTAGGGCGGGACTTAAGTGGGTGGCTTGTTCCACCCAATGAGAGGCTGATCTATGCAGCGAACTTCCGCCCACTCAGACTAGCTGTTTAGAGACTTTGTGCTGAGCTAAGCTAACTGAGCTCGGCCAATCTTCTCATCTAATGGTCCACCAGAAAGCAAATAAGCATATTTCACCCCCACAAACATATTTTTCCTCTTAACTGTATCAATTTAGATTGTTTATCAGTCGAGATAGTTTTGGTGTGAGTTGCCGAGTGTTGGAGATATCGGCCATAGAGATGTCTGCCTTCTCTCCAGTATAATGGAACTAGATGGCACTCAGCTTGTGGTGCTCAAAGCGCCAAAACATATATTTGGAAAAACTCAACAGCAATGTCTCTTTCCAGAAATTATGACCCAGTTACTCAAGATAATTGAGGACCTTGTTGTGAGTAGTTTTGTGTAGGAACTTTTTTTTTTCTACCAAACTACACCCACCAACAGTTTCACCACATGGAAGGAAGCGTGCATCTACTGCTAGCTCACGTAGCACCACTGAGTTAGCTAACATACAGCTCAGCTATTAATTTTTATATCTGGCACTGTTACGAGCCAACTAATTCTCACTCCCAACTTTTCAAATACTGACACCTAGTGGCCCCAGACGTCAAAATCTGACACATTAGGTGCTCCTCGTGCATCAGTTTTGGACACAAAGGGATGGCGTATCAATTTATGCTTGTTCCATGCACCATGCAGTCTTTTCAAAATAAACTTCTGTTATCACAAGAAATGTACAGTTTCTGATCATTAGATACATACTTTCACTTTTTTAACTTAACTTACAACATACGTATAAAAATTTGTATGCTACACATACAACACACTGCGTTATTGTGAAAAGAATTCCTTTGGGATGCCGAACGTCACCTGTTAGAGCAGGCACCCCATGTACAAAGGCTGTGTACTTGCCGCAGCAGCTGTGGGCTCAATTCTGACCTGTGGCCCTTTGCTGTATGTCATCCCCTCTCTCCTCCTCCTTCATGCTACCACCGTCCTGTCACATAAAGGCCAAAAAGTCCCCGTAAAAACAATAAAAGAAAATAACTCCTTAACTTTTGGTTTCACACGGGACACAAACAGTGGGCTCCCGGGTAAAAGTTCGGAGTTTGTTTGACCTCTGTATACCGCTGACCCTAAAAAAAATGTGTCAAAAAATGTAACTGCATGGTGGGTCTCATACCACTGCTAAAGGATGCCTCTTTGAGTCAGTGTCTAACGCTACGGGCCATTTACCAAGTGTTGGTATTTGACGAGTTGGGAATGAGACCAGGCTGCATGAACACAAGCCTCTTGTTTATGGACAGATGCATGCTTCCTTCTGTGGGGTGATACGGTTGGTAGAAAGGAAATAGTTCCCACATGAAACTGAAAGGTCTGTGGATTATATTGAGTAACCAGATCATGACTTCTGGAAACAGACAATGAGTTTTCCAAATGTATTTTTTGGCACTTTGAGCACCACAAGCCGAGTGCCATCTAGTCCCATTATATTACAGTGAAGGCAGACATCTCTACAGCTGATATCTCCAACACTCTGCAACTCACACCAACACAATCTGGATTCATAAAAAGCTTGACAGGTAAGGGGAGAAATATGTATGTTTGACTTTGAGGTGAACTGTCCCTTTAAATAAAGAATATTCTTATGGACTGTAAGATGAAGCTTCTGTCTGACACATTATCACATGATGTACAGAGTTAAGAGTTAAGGAGACCATTAATATGATTTTATGTGCCTGAGGTCTACAGTAGATTTGTGCTCTTGATCTGAGGTCTTCAAGGTCTAGGTTATCTGTTACCCTAATGGCTCTGAACTGGAGCTTAAAGGCAGTCAGAAAGATCTTGTGTCTGACCCAGACTCCTGGGAAAGATAAAGGTGTCTGACACCCTGAAGACAAACACAGCTGGGGAACAGAGCAAGTGGAGACTGCCTTATCTTTCATTGTCTTACTCTCGCTGTGTCCAAGGCCACACACAGTAATAGAGGGCTTTCTGTGGCTCTTCTGGCACTGGAGTACTTTTCCATTACACGCTGCCTGAGGAGAATCTCTGTGCCAGCTGTAACTACACAACTAACACCTGTAGATGAAAACGTGTCTCACAGTTAACCAGTAAGAGTGAGAGATTATGATTAAGTGTTTTCTCGCGTCCTTTCCCAGTGATGTGATTCACGTCCAGCATGGATGACACTGGCAATCAACGCTGTTTGCCAAGGAAACCGAGCTTTGCAGCACAGAGGCGGCCGTGAATGGAGGATGATGATGTAAGAGCTCACAATCACGGCTCTGCTTATGTCACCACTTTTGCTTATCCTTCAGTGCTTTGTTGTCTGGCTGGCTGAGAGCGACTGATATTTTACGGGCATTTACAGCAAATTGGCTGTAATACAGCCGGTGTACAGCTTGTTTCTCCACAAGCCTTAAAACAGCCTGTGCTCTTTGTGGGAACAAATCTGTAAGACTGAACTGTAGTTGGTTTAGTCAAACCGCACTGTGGGAGTTCTGAGAGGAATACACTCAGTGTTATCTCGTGTCAAAGGCCACATGCTCATCAAACAAAGCAAAACTCACTCAGTCAGGAGAGACTTTTATAGATATGTTTACACAACAATAACAACAACAGCAGAACAACTCAACTCAGCCTACTGATGTGAATATCCATGCAGGAAATTATAGACTCGTTTTTTGGTAGGCGGGGCTTAGCTGGAGGCAAAACAAATCTCCAGACATTAGTTAGCGCTAGCTAAGTTCTGTTGGCTTGTTTTAGACAAAGAAGGAAGATGATGCAAGTGGTGTTTTCAGAAATATGCATTCTGAGTGCCGGAGTGCACTCTGGACAGCAGAGTGCCGAGCGGAGTGAATGAGTGATTAACTTAACTGTTCATTGATTCATGTAGAAATGTAACACTCCGTTTCTTCAACCAACTCTCATTTTAGTGTAGAGCTAATCTCTCAAGACAGATTCTGCAATTTACATTGTAGAATCTGTTGGCAGCCCTGTGTGAAAGATGACTAGAGAGGGGGGAGGGCGGGGCTTTGAGTTTGAACGATGCTGCGTTTTGGCCAATCACAATGGAGAGGGCGTGGCCGAGACGTGCAGGTGTCCCCAGGAAATGTGTACCTACAGAAACAGCAAGCTCCGCGTCCATAGCGACTGCTCCACCCAAAACGCCATCTCGTCAACTTGAAAAGAAAATTTTTTTCCAGCGGATGTCTGAGTTACAACATGATTGAGCTAACTGGAGTAGTTTCATGTCGTATCCAACAACGGGAGGCTTTTAACAGATGATGTCCTGATGTTAGCTTTGCTAACTGTCCCTGTCAGCTGCAGCCACTGATGCTTTCTAGTCGTCGTGATTTCCCATAACTGAATAAATACCACACATAGTAACACAAAACTGCTTTGCTAGCTCAATCATGTTGTAACTAAGATATCCGCTGGAAAAAATAATTTATTCACGGATCGTTTATTGAGTTATTACCTGATTTTTATACAGTCTATGGTTATTACAAACACCGCTAATGGCTAACGTTAACAGCTAACGGTTAGCCCAGCTAATCTACGATAACCATGTTATTAATTACAAAACGTGCACACAGAAATAGTAACGTTTGTTCAGTCATTGTGTTTATAGACTTAACAAACATCAGAGTAGTCTACACGGTGATATAGTGACATGAAAAATGTGATATATAGCTAAACTCTGCTGGTTTTCTACCTGAAGTATTTGTAAACAACACGGCGATTCCCTGGGGGCACCGCTGGGAGTGAAGGGCGTGAGCGATCGCCGAGGCCCCTGCACTTCCGTTAGTCGAAAAACTCCGGAGGTAAAGGAAGAAAAAGATAAGTGTTTTTTTGTTTGTTTGTTTTTTACCGATGGATTTCCAGATTGGTGTAGAGCAGACTGAATGTACGAACGCACCATGTCAGGTCACTCACTCTCCGGGACTGTGAGTGTTACTTGAATAAGTAAACACTAATAATATTCCCAAATCTCAGTATTTTCTTCCAAGACCACAGAGTGGGCCTACCCATCTCACTTGAGGTGAAGAGGAGAGAAGTCATCATCAAACTTATGGCATTTGGAGGGGATATATGAGCTCTGTGTAAAATCTTGAGTTGAGCTTTTATCCTATTACAGACGCATTAAGGTTCTCACACTTTCTCCTGCATCATCCCATCTGTCATCTGTAATATCTAGACTATATTAACTTCCTTCCAGGAAACACTTAAAGGGTGTTTTTTAACCTGGACCCTCCAGTGTTCTAGTGTCAAAGTGAGTGATGAGAACAACAACTTTTAAAACTGAGCCAGTTTTGAGCTAGAGACAGCTGCGAAACAGGCTGCAATGTAACCATTCGAGGGCTCGTGCACTGTCAGTGTATCTCTACTGCAAAGTCATTGTTAATGTAGACAGAAGTGAGAGCAGAGCAACGCATGCAAGCATTCCCAAGCGCCTATTTTTCAGGGTGCAATGGCGTGACTAAGTTTGACAGCTGTGACAGTGAACAGATCTTGGTTTAATTATATTCGGTATATATATTACATTGGGAACAGGGCGATAGAGTGTTTTATAATGATGGCTTTTTACATGTGTATGCATTGAATACGGAGCAAGCGCCAGGAGGTGATTAGCTTAGCTTAGTGTAAAACTGGAAGCAGGGGGAAACAACTAGTTTGAGTTTCTACAGAGTTAGAAAATCTGGCTTCTCTGGAGCCCACTTATCAACATGTCTCTCATTTGTTTAGTCTGAGACAAACAGAAATTTGTTATTTTTGGAAGAATTATGTTGTGTAACAACCTGGTCTCACTCCAAAGTCATTGAAAACTTGTTTGGTCAGTGACTTCCAGCGTCAGACACAGACAAAATGCCGTCCTTTCACATCAATATTGTGGCCCGGCGGTGTCAGAAGGAAATACGAAACAACAACGAAAGGCAGCAGAAGTCCAAATGGGGTGGGTAGGAGGAGAGGTGGTGGATGGGTCCAACAACCACAAACTTTCACCCAGGAGGCCGATATTTGCTTCCCGTAAGAACATTAGAGGTGATGACAGGCGGAGTTTTGAACAGTGGACAGTGTCAGACTATTTCCCTCTGCTTCCCATCTTTATGCTAAGATAAGCTAAGCTAAGCTAAGCTAAGCTAAGCTAAGCTAATCGCCCCCTGACTGTTGCTCCAAACTTAATGCACAATAATGAGACTTGTACTGATGTTCTATTCTAGCTGTTGGTGTTCCTTTAAAGGAGCAAATATAATTTAATATCGCACTGAAAACCATAAAGTTGTGGAAACTTGCAGGAGACTGTTTTCAGAGACGTTAACATGCATCTTCAAAGAAATGTAATTCAGGCATTATTTATCAAGCCCCCCCCAAAAATTTTTTTATCCTGCATTACCCATAATGCAACTCAGTAGCACCTTTCCTTACACCATGCCTGGTAAATTCCATGTCTTTGAAACTCCACGACCCCACTTTGTAACACTTTCCATATGAGGGGATCCATAAAAAACGTGTCATCTGCAGCCCTCAGCTGACATTAAACAAACTGTTTTTACAGGCTAACTGCTATTAACCATGAGCAGTAAATGATTTGACATGTAAACCCATGGGTGCTCTCCTCTGACAGTTTTCATCAGACATTAAGTCATTAAAGAAAGGTTCTCATTTTGATTTATTAACCTCTATAGTCTTACATTTACACACAGAATGAGTGTATTAGGTAAACCATGAGAAAAACTGTCATGTTGAGAATGTCAACGTGTGTCCTGTGAGCACTGCTCTGTACCTTGTGATGTACTTTCTATATCCTGAGAAACTCCAGGAGTGTATCTAAACTCTGGGTCATGGCTGGTTTCCACACAACTAAGAAATGAGCACGTGCTCGATGGTGTGAGAAGAGCCTGTTTTGTGTAACACAATACTGTTAGAGTCCTGCTCTTCTCTCGGCCTGGGCCTCTGGCCAACAGACAGATTAACACGCTGACAAGCCTCTGTACATCTTTTACACTCACAGCCATGACCTTTCACCTGCAGGGAGATCCAGTAAAATCACAGAATAAGGTCTGTCACCTTTTAAAAACAAAGACTTTGCTCTCTTTGGCACCATTTGTTTCATTCTCGGGCTTCCAGGAAATGCAGCCACAAGCTCATCACGGCTAATGAGAGAACAAAACCGCCATTGGAAATAGTGTGGCGTAACAAGAGTCTGAATGACTGGAAACACCCAGCGCTGGCTAACTTGTCATGGATCCATTCAGCTCTCTCCATCACAGGCCATAAACCATCTAATTTATTCTGTGCCGTTTCACTACCAAGAATTCGCCAGCACAGAATCCAAGAGCAATAATGATGCTTTTGTCTGGAGGTGCGCTGCGAGCAGGGAAAGTGAGAAAGCCAAAGGGAAGGCTGGGAACCAGTAGGTCACTGAGCTCACCTTACACCTCCTGTTCCCACAATGCCAGACACTTTTTTGCTGCACAGACCCAGAGGGGAAAAAGTGAGTAAGCTGTTGTTCTTCACTTTAAATCTCAACCAGCCTCTATTATCTGACACCATCATTTTGTGAGCACAGCACGAATACGAGTTGACTGTGTAAACACAAGTGCAGAGCTCCCTCCTGAGTCCTCAATGCAAAGAATCTTTCCCAAGAGCCAGCGACTGGGAACTGTAACACTTGGAAAGTAGAGAATTCCCATCGGCTTATTATTCATGTTTATTCCTACAGAATTATAGGTTATAGATTCATGAAGGAGGAAAAATCAGCCAGTTGTTATTCACAGTTCATCAGCTGAAGAGTCTCTTCACTGAGTGGGACTGGACTGGGAGTGCTGCCTGCTACTTGAGCGAGGATCTCAGAGAACACTCAAAATCACATCCTCATTGTGGCTGAATAGTATTTATCTGCAGGAGTGGAGCACAATCATGACAGAGGACACACCCCACATGATTAACCTGTGCTGTGCCCAACCAGCCGCGGGTTGCCACACGTTTCTTCTTTGTCTCGAACCCTCTTATGGACGACAGCCTCCGTGTTTGCTGATGTCACACAAGCATATAAAGATCAACACTGTACAGAATGTTCTGCACATGCTGACACATGTACACCAGGTCAGACTGAGGAGGGCTGACACCTCTCTGATGCAGTGATGAAGTTTAGATTGAAACGCCATGTTGGTGGTCGTCCTAAAGCAGATATTGAAGTGAGAAATTATAACTTATGAAAGAAGAAATAAAACAATGTTTGCAATATAAATCAGGGATATGTTACATATACATTGAAACATAACATTTAATGATGTTTCAGTTTTTAACTCATGTTGTTACAAGGCTGTGGTTAAGGCATAGAAAACGCATTGTTAGTGTTTGTAAAATACAGTTTTGTTTGGCTTAAAATACCCCATTTGGTCACTACAAACATGGCTGGAATAGTCCAAACAACTCGTTAAAATTACCCTTTTTTGTTGCCACTAACTTGGCTTGAAATCTCCCAATGTCTTGTTAAAAAAAACCTGGTTTTGTCGTCACAAACAGGGCTGAAAATGTTCCAACATCTTGTTAATAATACCCTGTTAGGTTGCCACAAACAGCTACAAATGTCCTGATGTCTTGTTGAAAAACACCCAGTTTTGTCACCACAAATGACTACAATTGTCCCAGTATCTCATTAAAATTACCACATTTTCTTGCTACAGACAGGGCTGAAAATGTCCCTGGGTTTCCTTAAAAATACCTGGTTTTGTCACCACAGACACAGCCAGAAATATCCTAACGTCTGGTTAAAAACACCCAGTTTTGTTGCCACAAGCATAGTTGGAAATGTCTCAACGTCTTGTTTAAAAATTCCCAGTTTTGCCTCCACAAACACGTCCAAAATATCCTGACGACTTCTTAAAAATGTCTGTATTGTCGCAGCAACATGGCTGGAAATGTTGTTTAAAATACCTAGTTTAGTTGCTACAAACATGTCTGGAAATATGCCAACATCTCATAAAAAATACCCTGTTTTGCCACCACAAACACGGCCAAAATATCCTTACGTTTTATTAAAAACTTCTGTGTGTTTCTCAGCAAGCATGAATGGAAATGTCCTGACCTCTTATTAAAAAATGCCGGCTATAGTCACCACAAACACGGCAAAACATTTCCTGGCGTCTCGTTATAAAATACCTGATGTTATTGCTTGTTGGTCTTGAACAGTGGCCTGCTGCTTGGCAGCTGTCTTACTTTGGGGTCATGACATCCACCATCCTCTCCACCTCCTGATGACATAGTCAGCTCATATACATGTAATATGAACTACATCACTTTAGAAATGTTGATATGATGCGTATGAGACACACAAATGTAACATATCAATGGTTTGCAGAAACGTTCAGTACCGACATGTTCCTCTGGTTGTTCTGCTACATTTACGATGCTACACATAAACATTTAAATAGCTTTATAAGAAAGCAAAACAAAGGGAGACACACTGTAGTTACCTCACCAGGAGACATGTTTGTTGATGTCTGATCCCATTCACTCTCTGTCAGATCCCCTGATGATCACTTTAAAGCAACTGACTTAAGATAAGTGAAGTGCTATTATTCTGTTGTTGTTCAGCAAAACATCTACAGTCTCACGTTAATGTGAACAAAACAAATTAAATCTTCAGAAAAGCCAAAATCCAGCCTTTAATGTGTTGGTTAACCAGAAAACACATAAAAAAAACACATGTTCTTATTTACCCACAGTGGTATCTAGTCATGCAGATGGTAATTTGCACTGGTATTACTTTCTGCCAAAGAAATAGTCCCTATTAAAATTCCTGAGAGTGTGGTCTGTGGATTATCCAGTGGAACAAGGACAGTGTTTCCACAAAGAGAGACTGCTGTTGAATTTTTGTTTTTGAGCACTTTACACGCAAAATGCCATTCACCTCAGTCAACCAGGGGGAGGCAGATATCAAAGGGACAGATATTTTGAATTAATTTAAATGCTTCCATCAGTTTAATCATACATATTCTCTGAT
This sequence comes from Epinephelus moara, assembly GCF_006386435.1. Taxonomy (NCBI): domain Eukaryota; kingdom Metazoa; phylum Chordata; class Actinopteri; order Perciformes; family Serranidae; genus Epinephelus; species Epinephelus moara. Next base: position 7,664,631 of record NC_065515.1, on the reverse strand, counting down.
TTCACACAGTTGTATCTCTGTAGAGAAGCAGTGCAGTTCTGGTGAACTGAGTTCTGGTGGGTCTACCCTGCACTGTGCCCCGTGTTGTCTGACATGAAAAGAGGCAGCTGTTTTTGTCCTCAAGTGAGAGCAGTGAGAGCGAGCAGAGGCTCCCTAAAATAAACAGGCTATCTGTGCAGCCCCGGGGCTGGGTCAGGGTCACACTCCATGGTGCTCCCTCACTGGAGCTTTCCCTGCCCACATCACAAACACAGCGCCTCACTTCTTCACAGGATGAGAACAGAGCATTTCACTTGGATTAAAACAGACATTTAGGAAAATGATGAGCAGCAAAACTTAAAAAAAAAAAAGTAAAATCTGGAAATAACTACTTACATTCAATTCTATTTAAAGGATAACTTCGGTATTTTTCAACCTGGGCTCTATTTCCCCATGTGTATGTGTGCGTATGATTCATGGGTACAACTCGTTTTAAAATTGGTTCAATATTGAGGGAGGCGGATGCAGCCAGGAGCCGCGAAACGAGCTAAAATGGCAACGGGGGCAAATGCGTCCCGTATAAGTTTGCGCATTAAAAGTGCTTTATTTTGCCACTGACCGGTTCAGATCGCCAATGCTATCTCCTTAAATAGCATACTAAGCGTTTCCCTTACCTCTGGGCTGTGATGTCATCTCGCGAGAGCTTTGCTCCACTGTGTCTGTAGCTCTCTCTATTCGTGGGACAGCCGTTTTCTTGAGGAAGAGGTGTTTCAGGATTGGATGTCTTCTCTTCTTCGGCTGGCAGTAGTCATCTTGGGAGAAGTGAGCACTGCAGACCCGATGGTCTGCAAGGCGCAGTGTCTGGACAGGAGTGTTAGCATCCATTTGTAGCACAACTAGCCACAACTTCAGCATCTCGCCGTCCGACAAAGGCAGCCTATGAAAGCTGTACGGGGTGTTGCGCGACATCCTGTTCTTGCAATTCGGATAAGCACAAACACGAACCATTGTTTTCAATCGATGCAGTAAAACTCTCAACTGTACTCCGGGACAACCAGCGCCACTCTGAGCGGCGCTCAGCATGGCTCCTCTGTTTTCTTCCGGCAACAAGCAAAGCTCTCGCGAGATGACGTCACACACAGCCGGGAGGAGGTGAAAGGTAAGGGAAACGCTTAGTATGCTATTTACAGAGATAGCACTGGCGATCTGAACCGGTCAGTGGCGAAAAAAAGCACTTTTAATGCGCAAACTTATACGGGACGCATTTGCCCCCGTTACCGTTTTAGCTCGTTTCGCGGCTGCCGGCTGCATCCGCCTCCCTCAATACTGAACCAATTTTAGAATGAGTTGTACCTATGAATCATACGCACACATACACATGGGGAAATAGGGCCCAGGTTGAAAAATACCGAAGTTATCCTTTAACTTCTCATTCTGTGGCACCTCTCACCCCTTAAAGATATAAATGGTTTAGTCCACCCTTGCACTAGGTTTGTCTCTAATATTGAAATTTAAGGTGTGCTGATGGATTCACATCGTCAACTCATGCATTGAGTAACATAAATAAACGTCAAAACTTTTACAGTTACAGTTTACTAATGTAAAACTTACAAAACCAGCCACAACTCAGCCTTGAGCAGAGTGACCATCCTCTATTGACCAATCAGACTGCAGTGTTCACAGCTCCACCTTTTAGTACCAGATCTGTGTGCTAGGTACCCCAACAGAGGGAGGACCAAACATGGGGACAGTACAGAACAGTTCCATTGGTACCATCCACAACTTTTCAAAGTGGAAACAGAAAAAAGCGTACCGAACTGAACCGTACCGTACTGCTTGGTGGAAACAGGGCTTAAACTTCCTGTAGCTGACACCAAATGAGTGACTGCTGATGCTGCTGCAGCACCAGTGTACTCGGTCATGATTTTCCCCAAGAAAGAAGAATCAGGGTCCTAAAAAAAAGAAAAGAAACAAAGGAAAGGGAAAGAACGCAAACTCACTTTTAAAAAAGGTGCGTGAGAGAGACATGGATCAAGAGAGGAATGGAGGGCAGCCTAGAGATACTGCCTATGCATAGGGCCCAGAATTTGGTTCTATACCCCTGGAGGGTGGATGGCATGACACCTAGACAATACTCTGCAGACCACTGTTTGAGACCAACAAACAGCAAACCTGTTGTGACTCAACGAGATTTTTAGCCACCAAATGTGGGTGTACTTTAGTGACCAACCCATCACTGTGTTACTGGGGATAGTGCCATGGACAGTGTTTCCTTTTAACCAAGACCTTGTTGCATGTCAGTCCAGGAGTGCTGGAACCAAAAGCAAGTGTTTTAAGCCAAAATGTGATCTTTTCCTAATCATAGAGTGTTTTTTGTGTGCCTAAACATCGCCACGATAACCACAATTTTTCTGCAGCAAAAAGAAACATAAAGTTTCAACATATCGGCTACATAATGACGTACAAATGTAACGTATCCGTGGTTTGTAGGAATGTACAACGCCAACGTTTGTTCTGGTGACTGAGTTGCGACATTGAAAAGAAAGAGGGCCAACTCAGGATCATTTTTCAGATCACACAATTCTCTCCATCTGTTGAATGAACAGCTGAGGTTGAACTGAGTTTCCGCCCATGCTCTATCTGTAGCATTTTCTTTGGTCGATTCTTGTCTTCTCTTTGCTGCTCCTGCCCCAGTATCGGACATAACTACAAAGTAAAACATCAAAAGTAAAATTATCTGAAGAAAAATCTCCTTCTGCTCCTTACCCTGCAGTTAGAACTCCAAAACACTAGTCGGTGGTGCTGTAAAGTTTAGTTGATTCAAAACACACATTAAACACACATTAAACATGGCTTAATAGAGACAGTTTCAAACACAAGTACACAAATCAGCTTCACTATAACTCGCAGCATTCACAGACAAACACTTGTCTTTATCTGGACACATTTTATCCACAAATACAACATGCTAACGTTATTAGCACAAGCCTATGGCATTTTACATTGTATAAATTAGCCTAGTGGCTAGTGGACTTTTCCTCAACTCATATGAAGCCAGGGACAACAGCAACATTTAATAAATGTAACGTTACAAAATTGCTGCCAAACTTTGCTTAGGAAAATGTAAACATAGACTCTTCTGGTCTTCATGCTGTAAATCATTTTGTCTAATTCAGCAGGGAATCTGAAGCACATGCAGGCATTAAGAATAATTATTTTGAAATCACCAACTTCTTGTTTTCTGATGTAGGCCATACAGAGGCATCAGCATTTAACTGTTTCATAACCTGTTAAAGCCTCCTTGCAGTTGCTCTAATTAGCATTGTTATTGACACCTTTACCTGCTGTGACAGGTTCGAATCTGTCTGCAGCTACATGTGCTGGAGTTATGCAAGTTTCTGGATCCAGTTCGACTTGTTGTGGAACTTTAATTTGTATAAAATAGATGTTGATATTCAGTAATAAAAGGCATCAGTACAAAAACACCGGACCCAGTAAACATTCGCTCTCTGCACTGCTCTAAGCAGTAAACATTCTTGTTGTGGAGCTCTAAAACAATGTTAGAGAGGATTTTCAGCGTGAAGGAGCTTCTTATTGTGAAAAGCTGTTATTTCTCCAACTCAAGGCTCTGGCTCTACAGAAATCTCACTGGATCACAGCTAATGAACTCTGGCATTAACTGCATGAGCTGGCCTCAAGTTCTGAGTGAAGAGAGACGTACTCAGGCTCTGAGTACAAAAACATCACATGATCTCTAATTTATTTAGAGATGATTGGTGCTTGGTTAAAGAGGCGTTATGCTGTGTTCTTGTGGTTGATCATTTTCATGTTCTATAATATAAGTGCTTTTCTTTATCTCATTACTCAGAGTGGATGTTCTGTTGAGACCACCACGCCAAACTAGAAAAGTGCGCTCAGTAGCCAGAGTGCACATCGCCGCCATGAGCTGATTGTGGTCATAAAACAAAGCCACAAATCTTTGATCCATGTCGTTCTGGAGAAAAAGTCAGGCTCAACTTTGGCGCAACAAAACTAAGTCCAGCTGTGTTTGATTCAGTTGCCTTGAGATACTTTAATATTCCATGCATCTATCCATTTACATCCGCTTATCTGGAGCTGGATCATGAGGGCAGCAGGCCAAGCAAAGCACCCCAGACGTCCCTTTCCCCAACAGTGCTTTCAAGCTCCTCCTGGGGGACCCCAAGGCGTTCCCAGGCCAGATGAGATATGTTAGGCTGACCAAACGTCCTCTTTTGCCCGGACATGTCCACTTTTCACATCCTGTCCGGGGCGTCCGGGGGGTGTTTATAAATTGATTACAATTATTTCTATCATTATTTCATTCCAGAGATTTTACATTTATTTTACATTTATATTTATTTTTGTACAATTGAAACTTATTATTTTAGGCATAACAAAAGCAAGTTGAGTAACCTCTGAGAAGCCTATCTAAATTTCTGTCTTTGAGAGATATTATTTTGTAATATAACTGAATTTTCTATCCATACATATAAACTTTAAATATATTAAAATTATAAGGCATCTTTGAGTAAACTGCGAGTATCATTTAAGTAGGCTATCGTGGCCGGGGCGAGTGTCCTCTTTTTTGGAAATCAAAATATGGTCACCCTAAGATATGTAATCCCTCCACCGTTATCTGGGTCTGCCCTGCAGACTCCTACCAGTGGGACGTGCCCGGAACACCTCTTACAGGAGGCGCCCAGGAGGATCCTGATCAGATCCCCCAAACACCTCAGCGGACCCCTTTTGACACGAAGGAGCAGCAGCTCTACTCCGAGCTCCTCACCCTATCTCTAAGGCTGAGCCCTGCCACGCCTTTTCACTTTTGTTTGTCACTGGTTTTTGGTCTGTATGCCGTTACTGAGTCGTCCAACAGGTGATTATATTTTTTTATTTGGTTCCATAAAATCAGTGTTTTAGGATCTATTTAAATTTTAATAGTCTGGGCATCTCATGTTCAAAACAGTAGCAGCTCTTCATCAGAGGTTAAATCCTTTTTTACTCTGGGGCTTTGTTGCCATAAATGTAAACTTAGCCCTTGATTATATGGTGGATAACTGCAGATTCCAGAAGTGATTGCAGTAAGGAGACTTTTCTAGCTCTGTGACTCCTCCTTGAGCTCTAATTACAGCCGGTGTGAATATTGTGTTGAAAGGACCGTTTTTCATCCAGCTGTAATGAAACGTGTTGGAGGGAGGAGAGAATACAGCGGGACAATATATCCCCCCTCGTCTTTTCCAGCTCAGGACGGAGGCTTCCACCACAGGGACAGCAGGTCTCTGAGGGCGGGAGGCCTCTGCAGGCGTGTGGCTCGCCACCGTCCATTGGCTCAGGGGACAGCTGTGTCACGCTGTGGCGTTTGGCCCCATGCCCCAGGACAGCAGTTGCCATAAACAAACAGTGCTGAAAGCTACTGGCCCAGTCCCCAGCTCTTTTCAAGACGGTGCAGCAAGCCGGCTGACCTTCGCCCAGCTCACTCCATTAAGTTCGAATAGATTTTAACAGCACTTTAGAGGGTTGAGCTGGTAAAGAAATGCCGCTCGTCCCGTTCCAAACAAGTGGAATGAAAAGGAAGACAAAGTGGCTGCAAGGCACTTTATTTTTCCACATTGGTTCTGTTACCTTTAACTCATGTGCTGGGGGAAAAACACTTTTCATACTTGGAGAGACCACAGGAAGAATTTACCTCTTCATAAAGTTGGCTGATGAGGCTGGAAAATTGGAGAACATCTCAATGTCCATTTGCTTTTACTGGAACCTTTAACCACATTACATGATCTTACTCAGCAAATAGTTTTCTCAGTTGTCATGAAAAAATATCTTTTAGGCTCAGCAGCTGTTATGATTTCATTCATATCAATTTTAGAGCTTCTCATCTACATTGGCCTCAAAGTGAAGCATGAATGCTCACACTGTACAATGCTCACGGTTGAAAGCTCTACATAAAAGTTGGAATTTCACACTACTTTCTCCAAGATCAAAAAGCGCATGCCTCATTGTAAACATATATTTGTTTTAGTTTAATTAACCATATCTTCAAGTTCCTTATTGCCAAAAGTTACATGAGAAGATCATGGGAAGATATCACTCTCATATCTGTCTGTTGAATATATAAAGCTGGAGCCAGGAGATGGGTTAGCTTAGCTTAGCTGAGCATAAAGGCTGAAAGCAGTGGGAAACTTAGCTCCATCCAAAAGTAAAACAATCTGCCCAGGCCAAGAAATAGTCCTGCACATAAAACTGCATCTAGTTGTTTTTACACTTTGTATTTTATATCCTACAGATTAAAAAAAAAAGGTTTAAGTTCCCACGAACGTGTCGAACATGTCGCAGATATTGAGTGGAGTTTACAGTCGCCAATAAAGCTGAATGTTTGTCCCCGCCAAACTTCAGATTGACAGTAGCTAGTAGCTGAACAGCCATGAAGACAGCCCGTTCTCTGTTGTTGATGGATTCTCGCCACCACCACCACCATTGCCTGTGCCTGTGGATTCAAACTGGTCTCACTCCGAAGTCGAAATCCAGCACATGGGCAGTGATTTTTGGCATCAGACACTACAAAAAAAATCTGTCCTTTCACGCCAGCATGATACGCGGCTGGTCGCTGTTATTGTTTAACGGCATCCGGCAGCATCAGGGGAAACGTTGTGAGACAACAACAAAAGTTAAAGCGGGGAAAGTCTGAGTGGGGCAGGTGGGAGGGGGGGTGTATGGGTCCAACAACCATCGACTTTCACCTGGGAGGCCGGTGTTTGCTTTCGTAAGATTGTAAAGCCAATCACTGTTCTTTTTTCTAAACCTATCCATGGGCATTTGTTGGCAAAAAGTAATCACGTGCGTTAGTAGCTGTAGGAAATAAGATGTCAATTCAGTGTTGTACCGATGTAGTGCTTTCATTTTGAAAGAGACTGTACGTAAACAGTAAATTTCCTGTGAAAACTGAAGTGTATCTTGAAAGAAGACAATGCATGTAACAGGCAAAACTTGACACGGCGTCCCAGAATGTCAACAACCAACACACCCAGGGTACCTTGCACGTCGTATCTGGAAGTGGAAGGTCAATGGCCAAACGTTGATATGTGATGAGGTCAGAGTTTGAATGTGTCGACGGATTTTACAGATGCATGAGACGAGTATCAAATGGAGGAAAAGCCACACATGTTCAAGCCGAGATTCAGAGAATGCAATATTGCTGGTGATGGGGTTGATGTATCCTGATAGTGGTGTGTCGTTTTGTGTGCATTTCACATTGAACGCAAAATGAGTTATGGCCTAGCCTGGAAATCCGGACTCAAATCTAGATTTTGAGTCTGACCCTCACTGATACACCTTTCCTACCCAAGGGGCGGCACTAACTGAGGCATTTCAAATGCCGCCGCACGCAATTGGATAGCACGATGGCCAATCAGAGCAAAAAACAAGGTGACGTATTCATTGCACTAAGCCCCATTTGTTTGTCGAACAGTGGGGCTAACTGATATATTATGCTTTTGCCGTATCCTGTTGGCAAAACAGCAAAAATGTCCTTCCTGGAGATGAAGGCTTCTAGGGCAGTCTTCTGTTCCTCTCTCAAGGAAAAAGATAAGTCTAGTTGGCTTAGCGTTTCTTCCAAAACTAAACTGAATGGACGCGGTCCTTCGGCAGCTGCCATCTTTGCTGTTTACTTTTCGACTCCTACGGTGCAGCGCTGTCCTCATCATGTTACGCCCGCCCAGAGCCCGCCTCTGTCGGATAGACTGATCTGATTGGTCCGATTGGCGATTCAGCTGGCTCTGCTCGTCAGGGCCAGATCCCCATGCAGAGAAAATTCGAATTTGCTAGGGGCGGGGCATCTGGATTTCCAGGTTAGTTATGGCCCAGAGTGAAGGATGAATCATTAAGACACTGGGCAGACACTGGCATATAGGTGACGATTAGCACAAGAGATATGGGATAAAAAAGTTTTTTTTTTTAAATCCCGTCACCCAAAATACGACAATGGTGTTGGTCTTCTCTTCTAACTCTCAGCAAGAGCCTGAATAAGTCAAACCATTCCTTTGATTTTTTTTAACACTGTAAATTTCTTATCATGTGAGCAATAACTGGGTCACTGCTGATGCGGTAATCCCTAATGTCAGACCCTTCCAGCAGTGTGTTATGGCAATATGAAGCAGTGTTGAGTTTGCCTTCAGCCAAGTTAAGCCCAAAAGAGCTGTTGATATCGTCATGGCTGACTTCATCCACTCTGTGTTTTTGGAAGGCTTACACTCTCACGTAGCGAGATTATCCTTCCTCCCGCAACCTTTTCCCTCCACGAGTTCATCTCTGTTATGAGATCTAAACTGATTTTTTTTGGCATTGTGTTAAAAAACGAACAACCAGATCTTTATATTAAATAAATGACTTTGCAAAGTAATCCAAAGAAGGGGATGGTTTTAATCCCATTTTCACACAGTACAGTTACATGAGTGCTAGTACAGTATTGCCAAAGAGAACAAGACACTTTAATAAAGGAGAGATTTGAAGTCAATTGAAAGCAGGTGGGACGCTTCCTTCGCACACAAAGCTCATGACGCCAGTGATTCTGAAAGAGCTTCTCATTACTTGCAACACACACACACAACTGTTACCTCCGAGACAATATCCCAATCAGTCACACCTAACGCTCACTGAATGCTTTTATGACCGTGAAAATGGTCCAACTAAAGCCATTTTGTTTGGCCATCGCTGTCATGTGACCTCAGACTAAGAGGTCCTGGAGCTGAGCCCGATGCAGTGTTTTCCACCAGCGTGACCGCAGCATCAAATAATTGACTTTGTTTTGGAAAACCACTTTCACATGATGCCAAATGACTTCCAGTTCCTCCAGTAACTAAATGAAAACACTTAAGCTTTCCACAGTATCCGTTGGAGCCCAAATCCCCTGCAGACCCTCTGTGTTGATGCTTATATCAATATTCACCTTTATATGAGGAGTCATTTTTGCATGCTAGACTAAGAAACAGTGATTATACAGGCAGATATCAAACACCTGGGGTTGATCCATTTATCAGAATACATGAATGAAAGTGTTGTGTATAATGTCAGTATTATGTGTTTGTTTAAATGCAATGAGTAAATATGTCGTTAACAGTGTTTATGGAAAAGAAAATAATGCTGCTGACAAGTTTATAAATTTTCAAATTCACAGTCAAAGTCTGTCATTCTGCACAGGATGTACTTCCACTGCCGATCTCTGAAACAAAGAACAAGACAAAGTCCTGTCAGTTCAGCGACCATAAATTACCAGACTTTATTGTTTCTTCAGTTTTTTGTTTGTTCTGCCAATAAGTTCTGGTCCCATATGGAGGTCGTTCCTTCCAGCTCAGCCTTGAGAGGATTTCAACAATTTTTGGATGGACCATAGATCCAAAGTGCTGCCTCGTGGGATCAGAAGTTATTGGGAAATAAACAGATGTTGTGAGCAAACCTGAGCACTCCACTGAAGGTGGTCTGGGCACCTCGGACGAAGTAGCCATAGCTGGGAACCACCATCTCTGCCTCTTCTCTGAAGTATTCAGGGATGTCATTGGTTTTCCTGTGGAAGGCAGCAGAAGTGTGTGTAATGTTTTGGCATGTCAAGTATTAAAGTACTGACCTTTTAAAGCAGTGGTTCCCAACTGGTGGATTGCGGGTCATTCCAAGTGACTTGCAAACATGTCAAGTTTGTAAAAAAACACACCTTATTTTTAAGTACAGTGAATTTCCAGCACAAAGGCTTTATTAATTAGTGCTATGACTAACAGACTACTTGACAGAGACGGCAAACTAGCTGAACAAAATGGCGAAACGCAAGTATGATGCTGAATGTATTAAACTGTGTGGACCTCAAACTAATGACTGAAGAGAAATCTGGGCCAGTTGGGAACCACTGTTTTAAAGGGTCGATTGTCATTTTGGGAATACACTTATGTGCTTTCTTGCCATGATTTTAGTAGGAAGATCAATACCAATTTCATGTTTATACGGTGATATGAAGCTATACGGTCAGGTGATGGTTAACTTAACACAAGGAATGAATGTAGGGGCAAATAGCGAGCCTGGCTCCGTCCATAAGTGGGAAAAAATGTCTACCAGCACCTCTAACGCTGGCCCCCTCTAGAGGACAATCGGGCACATTTTAGGTACGCGCATTGACCCTGCGCTAAGTCCCGCCCCCAGATAAAGACTGGCCAATCATAGCGTAGCACCGGGCTTCATTTTCAGGCTGGTTTTGTGGATTTGGAGCTAAATGTTGCTCCTGGGGCACGTCATGTATTAATGATACTCGTTACCTGGAGAGGTTGGAAAAAGATATACGTTTCTTCCCTGTTCCAAAACCAGAATCAAACCCTGAAAAGTGTAGGGTTAGCTAGCTAGCTACTGAAGATATAGTCTACTGAATGTATACACATGACATTGTTTGACTTCACCAGGAGATCCCTAGCCTGGAAACTGGAAATCCAGACCCAAATCTATAAAGATTTAGGGTCTGGCCATGAGTAATGAAAATGGCCCAACTCGAGGGGCGGCACCAAGCATGCATTTTCAAATATCACTGCACGCAATTGGATAACACTACAACCAATCAGAACAATACACGTGGTGAGGTATACGCGTAGCTACCAGCGGAGCTAACTGGTAGATTAGACTCTTGTCGTATCTGGTTGGCAAAACAGCAAAAACGTCCTTCTTGCAAAGAAAAGATTCGAGCGCCGTCTTCTGTTCCTCTTTTAGAGAAAAAGCCAAGTCTAACTCGTTCACTGTAGCGGCCAAAGCCGTTTCAAACAACTGGTGTTCATCCGTAGCCATCTTGCAGTGTTTATTGACTGATTCCGGACTTCGTCGTCACAGTGCTGTCGTCATCTGTTTAGCTCGCCTCTGGCCCACCTATATCAGATACACCGATGTGATTGGTGCAGCTCGGTTTCATGGGCATAGGTAATGAGCATCATTACTGATTGCCAGAGTGACTCGCTGAGCAAATTCAAATTGCGACGAGCAGGAGATCCCTGCTTGTCTGACCTGACTCTGGAGATGGTCCATCTCAGGCACAACTCGGCACATTAAAACTGGTAATGGAAACACTGTCATGGTTGGGCTCAGCACAGCAAGAAGTGCCAATGGAAAAGCCAGAAAAGTGGTATCAATCTTCCAATCTAACTCTTGACAAGAAAGGGAATAAGCATATTTTCCAAAATCATAAATCTTAAAGTATATTCCTTTATCATGACCCTGTGAGCATGTACGTACATGCAGGAGTAGGGGCAGCGGCGTTTGTAATAGCAGCAGTAGAACTGCCATTCCCGGTCAAGGACAGATTCAAAGTACTTGCTTTGTACGCCTGCTACCAGGCCGTTTCGAGTGCATGTTGAAGTCCTGCAAAGACAAAAGAGAGTCATTCAGTTATCAATAAAACTATTTTAATTTATGACATTGAAAGACGAAGAAGAAGAAGAAGATCTAAAATGACCTTGCTTTTAAATCATTGTTTTCTCTGCTATCAAACATACAATTATTTCTTGAGAGATAAAACACTGAAAAACATTTCAGACCCAAAAAATCTACATATTTTGAAGTAAATACTGGTATGTTTGCACTTTGTTTATGGCCCCTACACTTTGCTGTCGCCACAACACATCCAAGAATACCAGGTCCAAGCAGCAGGAGCTGCTGCACAATGTGTGGATGTTTGTCATGGCAACATGGGCACAGCCATCAGCCATTCAGCCAGTGGGGGTGGTTTCCCTGCAGGGTAATGTCCTCACTGGTGTAATTCAAACAGACAGCTATGTTAAAGAGGCAGGCGTGGCAGTGATAGAGTTCACAGTGTTTGTCTTTGAATCAGTGAGCTGGGTGCAGTCGAGCTGAAGTGGAAATCAATCAGAAGAGCACAAATGAAAAAATGCTCTCCGACCTAGAACAAGTAATCTGAAGCAGATACAGTTGAGTCAGCGGACTGTTTAGTATGATTCAAGCTGCTGTTTACACGGAGACGTCAGGTTACAATTGTCCCACTGTACAGGTTTTCCCAACTTTTATCCAAGTCCTTTAATCGGATCAACCTTTGTGTGCAGTTTGTGGAACATGTTTATGTGGATATTCTTCTGTTTTTACTATCTAGTTTTTGTGAATGACATGTTGCAAAAGTCCCACAGTAAGCTGAAACATGTGGCCCATAAAATGCAATGTGATGTCTCTGAAGAGCCACTGACACAGCCTGTTGGACAGATCTTGTTTAGATTCACTGGAGGAAGTCATGTTCCCAGGAACTGTCAGTGGAGGACACATATTGCTGTTCTCGACTGAGACGGTGATTCATGCAGCACCGGGAGGACTGGCTTTGTTCCTCTGAATGAGAAAACAGTTGACAGAATTTAACTTTTTATGAGAGTAAAAAAGAGATAAACAAGTGGAAGGTTTTTAGGCATTCTCTTATATAAAGCATTACATTTAACTCCACTGCTTATCCTTTATAAATGTGTATTACTTTGCTTTTTGTATGCACACGTGGAGAAATATGTTCCACAGTTGGGATTACTCATGCAGTTTAGAATGAGCGGGAAATATCTGACGTCATTTAATTCTTCCCAGGTTACACCATTATTAAATCAAATTTTATAAAGTGTTCAGTGGACCATTTTCCATGTTACTTCTCCTCACTCTAGTGAGTAGTAGCAACTAGTGGCCAATCTGTTTGAATTCAGTGATGTGATATGTTCACCTACTGCGCAGTCATGTTATAACAAGGCTAAAGGCTTTTACACACCAAGTCCGTATTTTTCATCCAAAATTGTTGCACGTTGGGGCGCCCAGTAGATCAGTGGTTAGAGCAGGCGTCCCATGTACAAAGGCAATGTCTTTGCCATAGCAGACGTGTGTTTGATTCCAGCCTGCAGCATTTTGCTGCATGTCATCCCCCTTTCATACAAAGGCATTTTTTGCATTCATGAAAAGACTTAAGAGAGTTGTTTGACCAAGAAGCAGTGAAGAAAATGTGGCGTGACGGGACACGAACATCAGCAACAAGAGAGAGAAACAGGCAGAGGTGGACAACGGGCCAGCAAATAAAAGAAGTTGAAATGGAGGCAAGCGAAGGTAACATTAGCCTATCCGGAAATGCACAACAGCAATGATGATGACAATGAGTGCAATTCAATAGCCTCACAGCACCATTTTATAACTCAGGTAGCGCGGTGCCAAATTAAGGACATGGGCAGAGAGTGGCAACAGTGAAGAGAAGCAAATGTGTCTTTCCATTTTACCTCATATTGTGAATTTTCGCATTGCGATTGAACAATAAAACGCATCAGCTTCATTGTGCAAGATGTGTGTGCATAATGATTTTTATCGGAGGACTGATTATGAAATAAACCCAGCCTGCTCTCATCCTCAGGTTGTCAAATACCAACCAAATATCGACACCAAAGGCACCCTTTAATGTCTTCATTAGACGCATTTGGCTTACAGCTGATTCCAATGTAAATCCATCCGTATTAATATTCTACGCTGAGAGCAAGTGATGTGGTATAAAGCACAAGAAAGCCCCCATAGGGTGGGAGGGAGCTGTGGTGGATGCAAACAAATCCGGAATTTCACCCAGGGGACCAAAATTCATGTCCTACGTGAAATTAGAAGTAAATGTTTTAACGTAACATTACGCAATTTACGTACGGTTGTCACACACTGATGTCAGTCATGATGTATTTATGTCACAAACATACTTATTTTAACCCAAAACATGTTTTTTGCCTAACTTGCAAAGTAGTTTTGTTGACCAAACCCAACAGCGACTGGTTTAGAACATTAACCACGTTACAATGTGTTTCTGTGCGTCACATAGATGCTCCAGAGGGTGTTTTTGCGTCACTATCAGACGCTGAGAGGTGTGACAAAGCGTCAATATTTGTACAACCTGGGAGTGAGAACGAGTCGGAAAAAAAATGCACATGAAAATATGACCTTGGTGTGCAAAGGCCTAAGAAGAGCCGATGCAACCTGGTCTCTAAACAACCATAGACATTCTCTGGATGCAGCTGCATCTGTCTTTAAACGAGGACTGGAGGTCTTCCATTCCAACAACACGGGTGGTTTTGTTCATACAACAGTTTCAGCATCAAACTCCACACAGTTCTCGTATGGGCCTTCGTTGTCTGCCAATAGTGGCCTTTAACGACCTGTGTTGCTGGTCAGAGTTTGTCCCTAAGAAGACATGACGCAACGTAACTCAGTAATTCAGGCAAGATTCTTTAAATCTTTGATCTGGTTCCTCTTGTTAATTGGAACAATGTCAGACAAGTGGGCCAAAGATGTGCCTATATGACGTGGCTTTCACATGGATCTGTTCATAATATATGTCCCTCTGAATTGCTTTTCTGGACCTGAACGAACAAATGAATAAACATGTTCACAGCTGCCGTGCAGAGTTAAAGAGAGGCTGTAGGAAACTGCTCAAAGAGAGTTTACCACACTTACTGTACACGTGTAGTCTGACTCAGATGTTGATCCTCTTTCAGTGCATTTCTGAATTTGTGTATATTATTCTGCATCATTTATTCATGCTGCTGCTGTTTATATCCCTGTTGGCTCAGGCGCTCAGTGTAATGGTGTTTGCATGATCACAAACAGGAGAAAAACCTGCTGTTCATCAGAGTGCATTCTCTGTGCCACAGAGCAGACATCCTACCAAGAAAACTAGTTAATTAAACTTGTCCATCAGTTCTACTAACATTGTATTTAAAGTTTTAAAACACTCTAAATATATAAAAATAAGCAACACAGCTGTAAAAGTCAAAGAAAGTAGAAAGCAATAAGTAAATAAATCAGAGAACTCACCATTCCATCCCAGCACGGCTGATGTCGTCCCACCAGCAGTCAGTGGGCTCCCCCAGACCCTCAGGTGTGGGCTGGCATTCAAACGACCACAAGCGGTCCATGCCGTCCGCCTCGCTATAGTAGCTCCTGGTGGCCACCAGGACCTCTCCGTGGGGACACTGGAAGTTAAAGCTCTGGCGGTAGCCGTTGACCCAGCCCATGTCATGGTGGTCTTGAGACTGAGCTGCCACTGTGGCCAGCAGACACGACGCCAACACTACCAGAGCAGGATTCATGTTGAAGAAATCAGTCTGTCTGCTGCGTTCCCTCACAGCTGCCCGACTTTAAACTCCTCCAAGTTTCCAACTTTTGTTGTCCAGATGTTTTGTAACCAGGAGTGATGTGTAATCTGCTGCTCATGGGACAAATCCAAAAGTGGACCTCGCTTAGCGTTTTAAGGTAGACTCTGAGACACAGCGTTAACAAAGTCTCACCGTGGGAAAGGGTTTACCTTAAAACACAGCACTTTCACATAACATGCAATTTAAAAAATTGACGGCACGTTTGAACCATCTAATTACTCAGGCTGCAGAGTGTTCATGGTTTTTTTTATGTAATCTGTACTTAGGGAAAATAAACAGTTTTATTTTTATCATAAAAATCACCACATTTATTTCACCAAAAAGACATAAATAAACATTATTTTGTGAGTGATTTTTTGAGTTTTGCAACATACATTAAAATGCTGAATGATTCTGACAGAATTGAAAATCATAATTTTATTGAGCAATGCATCAGTAACATAAACTGCCTGAAATAATAAATGTAGCCACAATGACTGGTTTGTGTTGTCCCTTTTTGGAGCCTGATGTTTGGCATTTTGACTGTCGCCATCTTTGATTTTTGGAGCCAGAAGAAACCATATTTGTATGAGAGGGTGGAGATAACCCTAACGTTAGCTGCTAGCTTGGTTAGCATGGCACATTTGGGGCAGCAGTAGCTCAGTCCATAGGGACTTGGGTTGGGAACGGGAGGGTTGCCAGTTTAAGTCCCCATCAGGACTGAATATGGAGCATGGACTGGTAGCTGGAGAGGTGCCAGCTCCATTTAATGCATGTATAAGTCCAGTTTGTGCATGTGTGTATTTTAGGCCTGTGTGTATATGACAACAGAGTGAAAAAAAAAATTGAATTTCCTCTCTGGGATTAATAAATAGTATCTTGTTCTTCTTTCTTTACAGCTATGGTGAACAGCCATAGTGCTACTGCTAATGCTAATTTTCTGTAGCAAAAAACAGGCATAAAACCATAAAAACAAAATGTACCTATGATAGAAATTGAATACCTGACTTTTTAAACGGTCTTTTAGTACAACCAACCACTGAACAATAACTTACCTTAACTTTCATAAACTGAAAACACTGAAATAGTAATATCACTGGTGATCTGGGGTTGCACCATGGTTATGTTCCATTACCAATATTGTCGCAATGGTATTGACTTGTTAATGAACGGCACCCATCTGTTACTCAAGGCAGCCGCAACCTTAATTATATGTAACTTTAAGCCTTGATAAAATGTGAACGGCTGAATTGTTATTTCTGCTGTAAAGTTGGGCATTTTAACATGGGGGTCTGTGGCGATTGACTCACCTTTGGAGCCAGCCTCAAGTGGCCATTAGAGGAAGTGCAGTTTTTGGCACTTCTGTATTGGCTTAATTTTTTCAGCCTCGGTGGTTGCCGTTTGGCTCATATCAACTGTGTGATAATAAGTGGGGAGGGAATGTGTCTTTATTCAGGAGATTTTTTACAGACATAAAAATAATAATCAGATCTTAATAAAGTGGAAAAGCAACAGCCAGAACATGAAGGAGTTTATCAAACATGATGCAAGGAAACACCAAAAAAAATTAAATATTTTATTTTAAAATATCTATTAATGTGTTTAAATTCTACTATGTTTAAATGCGATATCACAAAAGGACTGGACGGTGGCCATCATCTAATATGCTCACATGTGCACCACACACTTCATATCAGGTTAGGGAAAAAGTATTTCCTGTTGTAGGGATGAATAACGTTATGTGTATTAAGGGTTATCATGTCCACCTCATCAGAAACTGGAGGTATTAAGAGGAATATTGGATTTCTCTGTAATGCTAACTTTTTAGCGCATTAGCTAACGTTAGCTTCGAAAGCAAAACAAACTGGAGTCTATTCAAGAGTTGATCTCCTTTGTAAGACTGGCATAATGATCAACCACAAAGCTTTCCCTGACATCATCCATCCACTGAGTGAGAGCATACGGGTTGTCCAGTCTGGTCCCGTTGGTCAGTGTTTACTCATTCAGGTAACACTCGTGGTCCCAGAGGGTGAGTGACTTGACATGGTGCAGTCTGACGTCCTACACTAAAATGAGAGCCCTGTTGGTCGAAGAAACAGAGCAATATATTTCTATATAAATTTAAGAAATGGTCCAGAGCGTACTCTGGCACTCAAGTACACAATGAGTATTTCCAAACGCACCAATCTCATCTTCCTCCACTGTCTAAAACAAGCCAACAGAACTCAGTAGCTAGCGCTGGCTAATGTCTGTGGAGAATTGTTTTGCCTCCAGCTAAGGCCCACCCACCACAAGACGTCATACTGTTTACAAACAGCAAATGGGTATGGTCACTTCTGGCTCCAAAAATCAAAAAATGCCAATCTCAAGGCTTTAAAATGGGAGTCCACAAACCAATTGATGACGTCACAGTGGCTACGTCCATTATTTTATACAGTCTATGGGTGGTTGGTCAGATTTAGCGGGTACTTTTTTTCCCCAACAGTCTCATGAGCCAACACCGAGCCAACTTTCACAAACACCTCTACAAGTAAGATTAAGGTGAGATGCTTTATTCGAAGAGTTTTCTAACAGTAGATTTGAGATTTGAAGAGAACAGACGTTAAGGAACAGGACTAAATGGTTGCTTTTGCAAATGTATGTCTGCTTAATTTCTCCACCACCATTTAAGCGCAGCACACAGTTGCTTCCCTGAGTTTTAATTGCGGAGCCTTTATCTCACGTTTGAAATTGGGAAGTCACTGTTGAGAGGCTGATTGGATTTGTTGGTGATAAGAAAAATACAACACCAGCCATATCCCTCAACTCTGATTTGCATTTAAGCCCAGGAGAAAGATGCATTGAAGCTATATATTTTAATATCACAATAACAAAAACCTACGACAACATCTGATCTTCTATCACATCAAGATTATATCAGCTCTGCGTTAGGGTAATTGCCTAAAAGGTTTATTCCACTTTGCTTTTACCAACACCATAAGATGACCATCCATTACAAACAATCATTCACATGTCTTGGAAATAAAGCTGCTCTGCACAGATAGAGATCACAAAGTGCTAACATGACGCCACACACAAATGGATCCGTGCAGAATCACTCATCCATTTTCTTCACGGCATCACAAGATAACAGCTCTTAAATTCTCCACAGCTTCTGCTGTTCCTGTGAAACTGTGCTCTTGTAAAAGCTGACTGGCAGACAAATTAGGCTCTGTTAGAAAATAAGCTCATATTATTTATGGAGCGTGGTGTTAGAACAGTTTGTGCAAGTGTTGTTTTTGGATGTGCTTACATATATATTTTTTTCCTAATAAAAGATGTAGTTTGACGACATTATGTGCAGAGGTCATTGGAGCTTAATGATGACATTTAGATTTTACTTTGTTCAGGAAGAATGTGTCCCACGTAACACTGAGACACACATGATGTTACTACATCAGCAGTGGTGATGACATGGCACTTTTTACAGTGGAGAGTGACAAAAAACGCTGCCAGTGACTAACACAGCTGTTGGCAATGAATTTAAATGTTCTTGTAATGTAAGATGCATTATTCATAATCATTCATGATTCAAGTTTTTTTTTTTTTTAAACAATCTTGCTGAATGTGTGCAGTGAAATGCAGGGTTGCTTACACTGGAGCATATTTGTCTTTTTCTCAGTTATATGAATTCACTTTAAAGGAACAGTTCACCCCAAAATTAAAAAAAAACAAACACATTTTTTCTCTCGCCTGTAGTACTTTGATCAGTCTAGATTGGTTTGGTGTGGGTTGCTGACTCTGAGAGATGTCTGCCTTTTCTCAAATATAATGAAACTAAATGGCACTCAAACTTGTGGTACTCAAAAAAAAAAAAAAACATTTGCAAAACTCGCGATGTCTCTTTCTAGAAATCATGACCCGGTTACTCAAGATAATCCACAGACCTTTATATAGAAACTATTTTCTTTTACCTTTTAACTAGTCTCTATATACAGACTCTACATTTAGTGAATGTAGAGTCTGTAGGCAAAGATCCTGCCTCCAGAAGAAGAGCGGAAGAGCCCTGGTTTCCGGTTGTAGGCTGTTTGTAGTCCGCGTGATATTGACCAATCACGGTTGAGCCGGCTGCAGTTGTTGCCAGGTTAAACGGTCTGTGCGGTGAACTAACGAGGCGGAACATAATTGGCGTCACTGCAAACTCTGAATCCATCGCAATGGTTCAGCATATTTACTTATATATAAACGGAAGTCGGAAACAGAAATTTGCCTCCTCCGCCCAAATCAAACCAGAATGCCAAAAAATCGGGGGTCTGCCCCCAGAGGCTGTATCGCCGTCTGCCGGAAGTCAGACGCCGAATACAGCCGATGGGTTCCGAGAATGCCTTTTAACTAACATCCACTAACCATATCACTGTGCAGAAGGAAGCGTGTATCTGCTCACAGACAAGAGGCCTGTGCTCGTGACAGTGCAGGATGTAAACACAGATTAAAGTTTAGCCCCTCCAAGATTTTGCGAGCTTTTGGCGGCGACACTCAAGATACAGAGGCTCATCCACACTTTCAAAAACTTGTAGACAGGTGCGTAGGAGGAAAGTGTCCATAGGCGAAGAAAAAAGAAGTCCAGCACACGACTGTGTTACTTGCAATAAACTTTATATCGTTTTGGTCGTCAGACCTTCAACAGTCACTTTAGTTGCTCTTTTATGTCAGACATGTATTAAGGCTCATTTATGCTCCCTTTACGTACGAAAATGTATACGTCCGTTTCAAACGATGTTACGGTCACTGCCCACATACAAATGTATACGTCCGTTTCAAACGATGTTACGGTCACTGCCCACATACTTCCGTGCGCCCTTTACGTTGGCATGGATGTTAACCAATATATCCACCAGGATGCAGCCCAGTCAAAAGTTTATGACAACAACAAACTCAAAAACAAACATGGCGACGGTGGAGGAGATATTGATAGTGTACTTCTTGCATAAAAGACAAAAACAGAGGCAGCGTTGTAGGAGGCGGTGGTCGGTGAGGCTGTTAAATACATCACGACTGGAGGACGGAGAATTCTTTTCTCTAGCACTGCCGATGAGAGAAATTGAATTCTTATTTCTTCTTCGTGTCTCACTAGAGCTACGTATCGGGTAGTGACAGCAACACTGCCCCCACGGTTCCCGGTGGTACTGCTCCGTTTGGCCCGTATCCGTAAGCTTTATGGAAATGTGCAGAAATACGGACAAAATGAACGCGGAGCACGGACAGAAGGCTCCGTCCGTATCCGGAACCGTATTTAACGTTGAGCATAAATGGGCCTTTAGGGTGTTACATACCTTGACATGTTTCGGCGGAAACTTCTGCCTTCCTCAGAAGTGTTACTTAGTAGTGGTTGTGATGCGTATTTATCAGCTGATCTGTCTGATAAAGATGCATCACAATCACCAACACCCTAAGGGTAAGGGTAACACCCTAATACATGTCTGATATAAAAGAACAACTAAAGTGATTATCAGGAACTGAAGACATAATGAACATCATTGAACTAGACCTTCAACACGTCTAGTTAACACAGCAGCAGTGGCTAACTCCCAACACCGAGCTGTTGAACACTCCCAACAATCTCACACCAACACCGAACCAGCCTGATTCCGTCATTTATCCTTGTGTCATTGACCTGTCGTTAACCATTGGGTAACGTTAGCCATGTGATGCTAGCAGTTAGCCCTGTCACTGTGTGTGGCTCTGTCCCAGGCACAGAGCTCACACTCCCGCAGCAGTGGTCTCATGATAAACAGAGAGCGGAGCAAGGATGGGCTGAGCAAATTCATAAGCTGCACACAAACAACAACAACAAATAACATTTTACCCTGCTATTGAATTTATCAAATGTATTTTTTTGCCTCTTTGAGCACCACAAGCTGAGTGCCATCTAGTCCCATTACACTGAAGAGAAGATAGACATCTCTACAGCCGATATCTCACTCAGAAACTAGACACCTTGGTTCTTTTAAACTGTTTTCCTGCCATTAAAAACACCTAATAGAAACTGTTTGTTTGATGAATGAGGAGAGAATTCCATTTGATCACTGTGTGCCTGAGAATCTGATCCCGTGTGAGAGATCATCCTCAAAGCATCTAAAAATAAACAACAGCACATGTTCAGGAATAGTGTTCGACTTGCTGGATGAGGAGTTCCACAAAAGTCAAAATGGAGCAGAAGCGGGGGGGTATTTATAGAAACTATCGTCTATTTAAAAATCTCTATTTAGAGCAGAGCTGTTGGCACTTGGAGAATGTAGGGCTTCATTCATAATACTTTGATCTGACTGTGACACACAGGCTGTACTGTGCCAAAGATCGCACAGTGAAGGCAGCCAGGCCTCTGACTGAGGGCTGGTCCGCACAATGTCTTTAAAGTTAACCAAGATCTGAACACCACTGGCATTCAGATGCTGCTGAATTTGCAAACGCAAGCTACTTTGAATAATCCACTAATCATTGTTTTAAAATAATGTAATAAGTATAGTGAACCACTTTGAATGCAAGTCACAACTGAAATGTTTTTATTTATCTGAATGCACTCCAGTGATGAGCTGGTTTTTAAAAATGACACAGTAACATCTTTGGGTCAGATGTGCACCAATAAATGCCAGTCTTTTTTTAAGACAAATATTTGGGAGCTAAAGTACACATCTGCTTTTCATTGAATCCAACACCAGCTTTCCACAGCAACACTTGCAGGACACCACGCAGTCCTTTTTTAAATATCGCTATAAGCTTCCAGCGACTGATGCTGCGTGCACCATGAGTTTAGGTCTATGTGTGACATCAGTCAGCTCCAGTTATTTAAAGATAGGGTGGGACAAAGAAACCACACTAGGGGAATTAATTGTAGATCTTTTGTTAAGTCTTAAATGCTTTTCGTACTCTGACAGCTCCCTCTATAGATTCTGTCCTCTTTGTTCTCCCTCTCAAGTGTCTTCATAATCTCCAGTTGGTCCAGAATTCAGCCGCCCGTATCATTACTAGAACCCCCTCCATCGATCATATCACTCCTGCTCTCCAGCAGACTTCCTATTAAAAATCACATCGACTTCAAGATTCTGCTTCTCACCTTTAAGCCCCTTCCTACACTATATGAACAAAGGTATTTGGCCACACCTGTTAATTATTGAATTCCAGTGTTTCTTTTTTTTTTTTAAATTTTAAATTTTTATTTATGCTGTGCAGTTCATACATTCATCTTTTCACAAATAAGCATTTCACATTTCTCTTTAACTTTGTATGAATTTAAGTAAAAAAAAAAAAAAAAGATACAACAAATCATATACCCAGTACTAAAAAAACAAACACACAAACAAAAAGCAAAAAACAACAACTAAATATACAGTGTGCAAGCGATAAAGATATAACCATTTTATGTGTTTTTAGTACAATTTCATTTTTTTTCCTCCTTCCTCCTCCTAGTTACAGGGCTCAAAAGTAATATTTTACACTGATAGCATTACTGCCATAAATTTTTTAATTAGTAGCATAGCACATCATTTAGTTGTGCAAAAAAGAAAAACAGAGAAAAAAAACAACAACACAAAAACGAATTGGCTCAACACTACATACATATATTTTTTCTCTTTTCTCTTCTATTCTTTTCCTTCTTTTCTTTCCTATTATTGGCAGTGAACAAAGTTTTGGTGGCAAATACTATCAAATTAGAGAGAATCTTGAGCTCTGCGTTGACATCCAAGGTGACCATATTTCCATAAAAAAGTCAGTTTTCAGCTGAATTTTAGCTGTAATCTTTTCCATAATATGGACCTCATTCACCTTTTGTTGCCATTGTTTTATGTTGGGGGGTTGTGGCTGCAACCATAATACCGTAATAGTTTTTTTGGCTATTAAAAGCAGGGTCCTCAGTAAATATGTTTTCTTTTTCCCCATTTGGAATCCTGAAGGGATGCCCAAAATAAATAACTTTGGGTCAAGTTTTATTTTTATATCCAAAATTTGCTCTATTATCCTTTTAACATCGTCCCAGTACTCCTGCAATTTTGGACAGGCCCACATTATATGTGAGAGGTCCCCTTGTTGGCCACAACCCCTCCAGCATAGTGCTGATGAAACGCCATATTTTGCTGTTATAATTGGAGTTCTGAAATATCTGTTTTTAATCTTCCAGTCAAATTCCCTCCAGTTTGGACTATTTGTTAATTTATGACCAGACAAACAAGTTTCATCCCATTCATTTTCACTAATTAGTATATTCAGTTCAATTTCCCACTTTTTTTATTCTCTAAATCTTTGTTTTTAAGATCTTGTTGCAAAGCTCTATAAAACCTTGAGATAAGTAATAAGAATTCCAGTGTTTCAATCAGACCCATTGCCACAGGTGTTTGAAATCAAGGACCTAGCTGTGCAGTCTCCATTTGCAAACATTTGTGATACAAAATGGGGCGTTCTAATAAGATGGTTCGTGAAATTTCATCCCTGCTGGATATTCCACGGTCAACTGTCAGTGATATTATTAGAAAGTGGAAGCATTTAGGAACAACAGCAACTCAAAAAGCAG
This sequence comes from Epinephelus moara, assembly GCF_006386435.1. Taxonomy (NCBI): domain Eukaryota; kingdom Metazoa; phylum Chordata; class Actinopteri; order Perciformes; family Serranidae; genus Epinephelus; species Epinephelus moara. The sequence continues at coordinate 7,640,934 of NC_065515.1, read as the reverse complement.
AAGACCACGTAAAATCACATTACATAACTGAAGAGCTTTGAGCTTCCACTGGCATTAATGTGAGCACAAAAAAATGGGAGGGAGCTTCGTGGAATGGGCTCCATGGCGGAGCAGTTGCATACAAGCCTCACATTACCAAGTCCAACGCCAAGTGTCAGCTGGAGTGGTATAAAGCACGCTGGACACTGGACTATGGAGCGATGGAAATGTGTTCTGTGGAGTGACGAATCACACTTCTCCGTTTGGCAGTCAGATGGGCGAGTCTGGGTTTGGCGGATGCCGGGAGGATGTTACCTGCCTTACTGCATTGTGCCAACTGTGAAGTTTGGTGGAGGAGGGATAATGGTATGAGGCTGTTTTTCAGGGTTTAGGCTCGGCCCCTTATCTCCAGTGAAGGACGATCTTAATGCTTCAGCATGCCAAGACATTTGAGACAATGCTACGCATCCAACTTAGTGGCAACAGTTTGGGGAAGGCTCTTTTCTATTCAAACATGATTTGGTTTGACATGGTTTGATGAGTTTGGCATGAAAGAACTGGACTGGCCCTCACAGAGCCCTGACCTCAACCCCTTCGAGCGCCTTTCGGATGAACTGGAACAGAGATTGCAAGCCAGGCCTTCTTGTCCAACATCAGTGCCTGACAGATGCTCTACAGAATGAATGGGCACAGATTCCCATAGAAACACTCTTGCTGAAAGCGTTCCAAGAGGAGTGGCAGTTGTTATAGCTGCAAAAGTGGGACGAACTCCATATTAAAGTACATGTATTTGAATACAATGTCATTAGTATGACTCCCTTTCCACTTTCAAATCCTGTCTGAAAACACATCTTTTCAAGCTGGCATATTTGGTCTTATGACTTTATGATGATGATTTTATACCTAATATTTATGATTAGGATTTTTGTCTAGTCATTTTATTAACTTATTACTGTATATTACTGGATTGTTTGACTTTATGATCTATGGATTGATTGCTGCTTGTGGTTTTTAACTGTGTCTCGTATGGTGTCCTTGAGTGCTTTGAAATGCGCCCAAAAATAAAATGGATTATTATTATCATTATAGAAGGATAAAAGCACAATGACTATGCCACTCACCAAAACACTGACTGACAAACTGGATTAGTCTCCCAGTTGGAGGGTCGGTGGTTTGATCCCTGGCTCCTGCAGTGTCCTTGAGCAAGATAATGAACCCCAAATTGCTCCCAACGGCTGTGCCATCGATCTGTGAGTGTATGTGTATATTTATCTGATGAGGTCAGGTGTCACCTTGTGTGGCATTTGTGTGTTGTGAAGCACTTTGAGTGGCTGAGTGGTTTTCTAGTGAGACTAGTAAAGTGCTATATAAATGCAGTATATTTATATAAATGACTCATTCTAAGGTAACAAAACACGATTCTTTTTTTCTTATTTTCAGGTGATTACACACTGAAGAAAACATACTCATAATATTATGTTCCATTTCTGCCAATATGTCCTCCTAAATCCGACACACTGGACCTTTAATATTGGACAGTTCTACATATCCCTAGACACTAAGCTAAATGCTAAAGCATCCTAACATCCTCCCAGTGACACAATGCTAACATGCTATGCGTAGCAGGTAATATAATGTCCACCATGTTCTCCATTTTAATTTAGCATATTAAGATTGTCTAATTAGCACAAAACAGAGAGCAGAGCTGAGGCTGATGGGATCTGTTTTGCAGATACTTGGACGTAAATCAACACTTGCACAAAAACATTTTTGACCTGATTCTGGTGCTGGATGAAAAATCAGAGAATCATCAAAGGGATTTAATTTCATCCAGAAGAGGACATAACTAACAACACAACATGTTCATAAGCAACCCTACAATATTTGTCATCCATACTGGCAACCTGATTGTGGCACTGTGTATAGTGTATATATTGAATTGCATCGTATTTGCATCTTACTATTATCTAATCCTTATATTTGGCACCTGCTGTTATGTTATTTTAGGCTTATTGTATGTTGCACTCTTAACTTTGTATTGCAACTGCTGCACAGCAGTTTCACTCAGGATAAATGAAATTATATCCTAGCTTACCTTAACGACAACGATTTTTTTCCAGCTGAAAACACCATGTCTCACAAGGTAGGGTTCTTACTCTGGATGAGGAGAAGGCTGCAGCATGCAGGGAGAGGACGGACCCGCCAGCCTGTGTGGGTTCATAAGAGGAAACATGTATTAATATACGTATGTTAACCTGTTTCTGCAGTGTTATTGTTCAGCAGTTGTTTAGTGTAAATATGTGGTGCTCCCATTGCAAAGCATAAAAAAATACATGGCCTTGGAAAAATGCATTGGTGGACATGACCCTTTTGTCATTAAAATTCATCCTCTGTGGACTAAGAATACAACATTTCATGGCAATTCATCCAACAGTTGTTGCGGTATTACTGTCTGAACTGAAGCAGTGGACCTACCAACCAATATTCACCAATGTATATGGCTTGTGTGGCTGAAAGAAAAAGGAAAACAAACTTGATCTTTGCTCTGAGATGCAAACTCTGGTCTCTGGTATGGATGTCAGGATGCTAGACACTCGTCCAACACCTGGACATGTCTCTCATTCATCAGAGAAAGAGTGGTATAGAGAGGTTAGTAGTTCTCAACAGGCTTAAATAATTACAACCCAAACTGAACCAACCCCTCTGAGCTGAAGAGTGAACCCAGCCCATCCAAGATTATTGTTTAAAACATTGTTTTCCAACTGGTCCACGTTTCTCCTTAGTCATTAATTCATTGGTCATGTTGTCAAGCTAGTTCGCTGTATCTGTCAAGTAGCTGCCCATTAGTCACTCACTTTACAGCAGGAAACTGCACTTCAAAATAAAAGCTCTGTGCCAAAAATTCACTTTATTTAAAAATAAAGTCTGTGTTTTCAAACTTGACATGTTTGCAAGTTACTTGCGGTCCATTCAGGACGGGACCCAGGACCCATTTTTGGACCCGACCCACCAGTTGGGGACCACTGGTTTAAAATACTGATCCCAACCCCGCAAAAAACACTTGTCAGTTTCCCAAAGCCCAGGACACACCGGCTGAATGGCAGCACTAGCGGGTCCATGTCATTGGTCCGACAGCCCATTGGTCCGACATCCCATTAGTCCGACTGTCCGCAGTGCTGAACGGCTCCCGGCGGGCGTATTTCTACCTTGATGGTGCACCGCGACCGACTCTAGGTCAGCTGGGAAAGGCTTGAGGCAAAGCAGGCTCACAGCTTATGTGTTTTCACTTTCTTTTTCATTTTAACCCACACCATGATCTTTTCCTGACCCTAACCAAGTGGTTTTTGTGCCTAAACCTAACCAGACCTTAACCACAGGGCATCATGATGATTTCAGAACAACGGGACTTCGGAACAATGAGTTTAATATGGTCGGAACAATGGGTTTAACATGGTCGGAACAATGGGATGTCAGACCAATGGGCAGTTCCCGCACTAGCCATGCACGTCTCCAGGGGAAAATGAACCAGCTGGGTGGATCACCAACTCTCCACACTGTACTTCCTGCCAGAGAAGCTCCCTGTTCTGGCCTGGAGAAAGAACAGAGAGTCCAACACGGAGCCTGGCTGCTCTTCTCCTTCCCTCCCTGCCCGTCAGGCTCAGGTTGAGATTGAGAACTCTAGTTGAAAGTAAGGATGAAGCTATATTTATGAGAAGTTCAGGCATCTTGAGCCAATGTTAGGTGATTAACACTTTAATGAACAGGAACTTCAGTGTTTCAGTGAACGTCCACTAACAAGACTGACATTCAAAAGCCCTGTTACTGAACGTCTGACGACAAAGACACTCCTCATACTGCACATTGAAACATGCTTTGTTTCCACAAGAGAAACGTACTACTGTGTTTATTATGATGGGAAATATAAAAGCCTAATCCAAACATCCAAGTTGTTACACAGCAGTTTACACATACACACTGACAATAACTCATCTCCTGCCTGTAGAGCCTGTCAGGGCAGCTCTGGTCTCTCAGCACCAGGACAGACTTTCATTGTCCCAGTGTCCACAGTGAGGTTTGTATTTAAATCAGCGGGCATGAGCAGCTGCCAAGGAGATAGTGTCCCATTCAGAAATGTTTCTACAAAGAGGACATCTTTAGACTGTGCGTATGAGAGCAGAACAACCTGTGATTCTTCCAAACAGAAATCTGATGGAAAATTATACTAACTAACTAAAATGCGCCCTGCATTCTCAGTTTGGTGCGCTTCATTTATTCAGCATGAAACTGTCATCTCTTGTCAATTATCACCACACTGAAGGCATTGTTTGAAATGTGTGAGAATCTGAACAGTATCAAAGGACCATGAGAGGGCAGAACGAGGGCTCTGAATAACTCTGGTCAAAACAGACATTCATGTTTAAATCAGGTCATCAACACCCACTGCTGGGAGGGCAACTTTTAAAACTTATTCCACTACAGATTATTAAATACATGCTCTAAAATGTAATTTGTAACATATGCAATATGATCACTCGGACTAGGGGGAGGCAGGGTGGGTAGTGGTTAGCATTGTCGCCTCACAGCAAGAGGGTTCCTGGTTCACCCGTGTTAACGTGGGGTTTCCCCAGGTTCCCTAACTTCCTCCCACAGTCCAAAGACATTTTGTGTCATTTTCAGGTAATGTTATGTATTTTTAGTCATCTTGTGTCTTTTTGTGATTGTTTTGCCTCTTGTTTGTGGTTTTGTGTCTCTGGGAAAATCTTGTGTCTAGATATTTTGTGTATCTTTGAGATAATTTGAGGTCTGTTTTTAGGTAATTTTGTTTCATTTTGAGGTACATCTGTGTCTTTCTTTGTGTCTCTTTGTGATGGTTTTACATCTCTTCGTAGTTGTTATGTACCCTGGAAATCCAGAGTTCTCGCGAGAGCACAATTTGAATTTGCTCAGCGAGTCACTCTGGCAATCAGTAATGATGCTCATTACCCATGCCCTTGTAGCCGAGCTGCACCAATCACATCGGTGTATCTGATATAGGCGGGTCATAGGTGTGCTAAACAGATGACGACAGCAGTGCGACGATGAAGTCCAGAATCAGTCAGTAAACACTGCAAGATGGCTACGGATGAACACCAGTTGTTTGAAATGGCTTTGGCCGCTACAGTGAACGAGTTAGACTCGGCTTTTTCTCTAAAAGAGGAACAGAAGACGGCGCTCGAATCTTTTCTTTGCAAGAAGGACGTTTTGCTGTTTTGCCGACCGGATACAGCAAGAGTGTAATCTGCCAGTTAGCTCCGCTGGTAGCGCTCTGGATACGTCACCCCGTGTATTGTTCTGATTGGTCGTAGTGTTATCCAATTGTGTGCAGTGAAATTTACAAATGCATGCTTGGTGCTGCCCCTCAAGTTGGGCCATTTTCATTACTCATGGCCAGACCCTAAATCTTTCTAAATTTGGGTCTGGATTTCCAGGCTAGTTGTTATGCATCTTTTTGCAGTTTTGTGTCTCTTTAAGGTAATTTTGTGGGTTTTTTTGGTCATTTCATGTCAGAATAAATGTTGGCATTGTATGTTTTGTTTTTGCAAACCACGGATATGAACTATAGGCGGCATTGTGATGCACTGTTGCCTCACAGTAAGGGGATTCCAGGTTCGAACCCACCAGCCAGCTGGGGCCCCTCTGTGTGGAGCTTGCACGTTCTCCCCATGTCAGGTGGAGTACTCCAGCTTCCTCCCACAGTCCAAAGACATGCAGGTTAATTGGTGACTCTAAATTGGCCGTAGGTGTGAATGTGAGTGTGAATGGTTGTCTGTCTCTATGTGTCAGCCCTGTGATGGTCTGGTAACCTGTCCAGGGTGTACCCTGCCTCTCGCCCAGTGTCAGCTGGGATAGGCTCCAGCCACGCAATGACCACCAACAGGATAAGTGGTTAGAGAGTATTCTAAATATTACTTTTGGAATACTTTAAAATTGTCTTGCAGAGCTATTTGTCTGGGTCTTATATTTTCATGCCAAGCACAAACGACAGTGTCCTGGTCGTGCATCTCCTCTGCCATTATTGTGTGGTTGGTGCACACACTTTCTAAAAAATCTGTTTATGAGAAATTAATTTTACACCATGTCTAAACTGCAAGTGAGCATCGCTATGCACCTGTATTACATCGTGTATAAAACATGTAGACTACCTGCCGCCTGTGCGCTTGACTGGAGACATAAACACTTAAAAGATGGGCGAGTATCATCTATCTTTTTATGTTTATACTTTTAAACAGAGAATACATGTTTTAAACTGTGATATTTACTGGAAATGACAGACAGTATAGCCAACACTACGCAGGTTGTTATTAGCGATGATCATTTACCAGAGACTTCCTCATGATCTCCTTCCAGTCAGCTGCCACCTTAGGTAGGTTTCTGCAGTTAAAAAAGCAGGTGTTGTGTAGATAACTCCTCATTTCAACTTCACGAATCAGCTGTTTCTTGCTCATTGCGGAGTTTTTAAAGCAAGCGACAGAAATAACACGGAACATTCTGATAGAAAACAACAGCATCAAGGTGACGCTCACTCATGTTGTATTCAGTTAGGACACGGTGTTAGAGCAAATAAAATAAAACAAATAAAGTAATCCATTTAACAAATATGCTTACTCATATTTTGTATTTTAAATACGTATCTTGTATCCTCTTCCTCCTCAACCCTGTCAGCACCTGCTAGACAACACAGCTCAGCAGACACCATATTAGTTCCACGTCACCGTCTGCCTGTGTCAGCTGTAGCGTCCCCTCAAAATGATATGTATCATGTCATGCCACAAAACAACAATGTTGTAACCATACACAGACTCGTAGCAACATTGTCTGGTCTTATACACGGTATGTGGCACACATGAGGGTCAGTTTCTCCTTTGTCTCACATAGCCAGTCTCGCACTGTGGAGAAAGATCTGGCTGAATTCCACACTAAGGAAAAAACCTCTCTGGATTGTTTGTATTTTTTTAAACCAATCACAGTCGTCTTAGGCAGTGAAGCAGTGATGGTGCTCTGTAAAATATTGTCAGGGGAAACTTGTTTTGGTGGAGAGGTGAGTGAGACAGGTCTGGCTAGGTGAGAGTAGTTTCATGTAGCCACGGGGATTTTGGAAATGGTAACACAGAGGAAGAGTGTTACCATCTGAGAAAGGCGGCAACAATCTACATCCCATGAGCCAGACTAGTTTCTACTCACGCTGTAAAAATGACAAACGCAAATTGTCATAAACTGAAAAAGACCCGCGACTGTTGTTTAAGTGTTGAGCAGCTGACCATAAATCAACCTCAGTATTGCTCTGTCTCCAAACACAGGTACAATTTAGGTTACATTCATGGGATTGAGTGACGTTAGCTAAATGCGGTAATGCTAACATTACTACATACTAGCCTGAAATAAGGTCGGTGGTCAACACAAGCTGAAGAGACTTTGATGTTCTGTTGTACGACATAAAATATGTCAGTAGAAGTCGCACTTTTCTGTGTCTTAAAAAGGCAGTTGCTAACGAGTGGCTAAATGAGACAGCAAAACGTTTTGACGAGGGAACCAGGGCAAAGCTAACGTCTGCTTTGACCTACAGAAAAACATCATCCCTGGAGCACTCTACCCCCTTATGTTAGATGGTACATAAATATAAAAATATAAAGATATTGAATGATATTGCTCAATTGTGATAGCATAGTTAGCTAGCAAACAACATTTGACTTACTTTTTTAAACGGGTATGTTTCATTGTTAATATTCACTATGCCTCTATTCAGCTGTGGCTTTTGTGTTTGTCTTTTTCGTTACTGTGCTTGTGTTTTTCAAATCTGCACAGCATTTTTGGATGTACAATTTGTTTTTAAAAGGCTTGGCGAGGCTGGAGGTTGCAAAATTTGAGAAAATAACTCTGATGTCTGTCTTTTGGGACCCAAAACAACAAATACTTACGTTAATTTACAAAGCCCTCTACTGGCCATTGCGACTTTTGTTCGTCTTGAGCAAAGGAGAGTCAGGTGACATTATTACAGAGACATAAGGTCCTCAGACGGTGGTCAGGGTGGATGGATAACTTTGGAGACTGCTGTTTGTTTCCAGTTTCCCCCTTACAGTCAGCATTGATTTCTTTTAACCATGACCGCGATCATTACCTGACCTTAACCAAGTTGTGTTTTTGCTTAAACCTACAAAACCTTAACCATAGCTGTGTCAGATCAGAAAATTATTTACTTATTACGTTTAGTGTTCTGCTGACAGGGCTTCACTTGTCGTGTAATTTGGATGATTTGTTTCAACAGAGTTATCTAATCTTGGGCTTTGAGACTACAAATGTAGAACAGAAAGCCTGCGATAGGAGATGTGGGCACTAACCAGGCAGGAAGAGTCTCATAAAAGATAATATCAGGCGCCATGGTGGCCTTGGGCTTTATTAAGGTGCTGATCTTGAACCAAAACGTCTCTGTCTTAAGTCCAGCCAGGGATCTTTATAGCACACAATTCCCCAGCGCTCTCATTCACTCACTTCCTGTCATCTCTCTCCTTCTGATTTCTGTTTAGGGCATACAAAAGCCATAGTTGCATTATGGGAAATGTCAAATTTTCAAGCCACACCAGGGAGTAAAAGTCAGGATATATGGCCGTCTTTTATTAATGTTAATCTCTCTCAAGTCCCCAAGCAATACTAAATTGCTGCCGCGCCCCTTTAAAGTTTAATCCAAACAAACATACCAGTTAATAAGCAAAGCATACAACTTGACTCGGTGCTGGATGAGTATGAAAAGGTCATGCAAATATCATCCAGAACCAAACACCATGATCATGGATCTGATCATTTTAATATGCAAAGCTGTAATTATTAGCTTTGTATCCATGATATGATGTGAACTACTAATCCTGTCAAACCCAGACCACAAGGTGACAGCTAATAATTCTTATGAATTATTAGGGCGTGTGTTCACATTGCATTTCTCTTTTGCAGAGAAGCATCGACAGAGGGCTGGGAAGCATTTCATCTCAGTGTTTCATATGAAAAAGCGTTACTGTATTCATGGGTTTTGTTTCTATGACAACAATATCTTGACATTACTAGTATGTTCATAAATGGCGTTGGAATGTACCATTCAGTTATTTAAAACACCTTTTTTCTCGGAGCAGCAGAGCGTACTTTGGGCATTCTGCTTAGGGAGACGGAGCAACAGAATGCCAGGCGGAGTGAATGGTTGTTAATTCATGTAGAAATAGAACACTCATTTTAGTATGGAGTGTGAGATTAGATTTATGAACGCAACCTTTGTAAGCTAGGTAGCTAACTTAGTGCTACGTCAACAGAGAGCTGACTAGCGACAGTAGCTCAGTCCATAGGGACTTGGGTTGGGAACCGGAGGGTTGCCTGTTCGAGTCCCCATCCGGACCAAAATATGGAGCGTGGACTGGTGGCTGGAGAGGTGCCAGTTCACCTCCTGGGCACTGCCGAGGCGCCCATGAGCAAGGCATCGAACCCCCCAACCGCTCAGGGCGCCTCACCAAGGGCAGCCCCCCTCACTCTGACATCTCTCCACTTTGTGCATGTATAGGTCCTGTTTGTGCATGTTTGTTTGTGTCTTTCGGACCTGTGTGTTAATGACAAGCAAGAGTGAAAACACTGAATTTCCCCTCAGGGGGATTAATAAAGTAAATAAACTTAAACTAAAACTTAAACTACACAGTTGAGCCTTGCACATGACTGTTATCTTAATCTCCCGCCCGCTCTCGTAGAAGATGTCCTGAAGAGACTTCTGCCGGCCAGCTACTTCCGGTTTAGCCTCGTGCTAACTTGAATGGGGATGCATTCATTTTCCGTAACCTCTTATCCTGTTAGGGGTCGCGGGGGGGCTGGAGCGTATCCCAGCTGACATTGGGTGAGAGGCAGGGTACACCCTGGACAGGTCACCAGACTACCACAGGGCTGACACATAGAGACAGACAACTATTCACACTCACATTTACACCTACGGACAATTTAGAGTCACCAATTAACCTGCATGTCTTTGGACTGTGGGAGGAAGCTGGAGTACCCAGAGAAAACCCACGGTGACACGGGGAGAACATGCAAATTCCACACAGAAGGGCTCCCCCACCCTGGGGTTCGAACCCCCCAGCCCGACTGGGGATGTAATGAGGAGAAAAAGTAGCCCTATAAAGTTTTAATTGGCGGCTCTTCCAGATTTTCCAAAAGTCATTGGACCAAATTCAATGACAGGCACACAGAGGGCCAGTAAAGTGACAGACTTTTATCACACTGATTAGGAGTAGCGTTCCTAATTTGATTGTATTCCAAAGAATCCTGGCCCCGGTAGAGTATTTCTTGTACGCCGGCGCCCACGCACAGCAAAGTTGAAACCACTCTACCTGTTCTTATGTGTTACTTAGCGTTCTGTTTTTCAGAATGTTTCCAATATGTTAGTACCAAAATGTTCAACACTCAATGTACCAACTTATGTTTATTATAATGACAAAAAGCTGTTGTTGCAGTGTATTTTTTCCTTTATAAGTCCCTCACACAGCTTAGAATAAGAAAAGGAAGAACAATATTTTTGCAACACTGTGTACTCTGTTCTGAATGAAGTGCGATGACTCATTGATATAATTATCCGTTAAAGTATGAATGAATTTAGCAAAACAAACATTTAACCAACTCAGTCTCATACTCAAAAACTAATTATGAATGAATCGCCTGAAACCTTACTTCTAAAAACACAACTATTTCTGGTATGCAGGGTTACGCAACTGCCACTGTGAGGATGTCAAGAGGTCCCCCAGCATGGTCCATTTTCCCATAAGACCTTTGCTGTTTAATAGTGCTTCACTGATGAAATTAAGGGGCCAGCCAAAAGGCCACCATAATAACGTCTACAAAACAAATCACTTTGCTTCAGGCTGTAACCTCATTAGAACAATGCGTCGTGCTTGCTCGGAGGATGTGTCTGAGCCATGGCTGGCGAGGCAGGCAGGCAGAGATAAGCCCCACTGACAGTAGTGATAATGGGAGAGCAGGAATGATTGCCTGGAAAATAATCACGCCGCAAGTATTTCAGGCGCATGATACCCTGTTCTCATTTATTTGGCTATACTGATGCAGCAACTTAACCCTCGGGCTTCAAGGTTATCTGGGAGATGATATGTAGGGGTCAAAACGTTTGTCTGATCTTCACACTGACCAGAGCAAGGTGCACTCACATTTCTTTTTTATTGAATTAACATAAGTGTTGTATAAATGCCAAACACTGACACTGTCTGTTATCATTTTGTACATAACTGCATATCTGTGTCTCATATTTTGACACTGTGCTCACAAATTAAACAAATGTATTAGTTCTGCTCAGAAAACCAGAACAGTTCACCAGCTCTGTCTCATCTCCTCTGACAGATCCCAGAAAGTTGGGTTACCAGACCGAGAACAAATTCATTTCCAGTGGCTCAGCGACACTGCAGTGACACCCAGCTATTACTATGGAAGTCAAACTACAATTTGAAATCTCTTCACTTTTTGGGAAAGGAAACTGTAAACTTTGGTGATACCCAGCGTAAACTCACACAATGTTTGGTACTGGGTTTCTGCAGATGCTTGAAAAGTTTGAAAATGCACTGAGTTCATTCATCTAAAAAAGGCTTTAACTGGTATTAAAATGGTATTAAAAAGTCTTAAAAATGCAAAGACACGGGAAGGAGGATTTTATGAATCTTTGTAGTAACTGCGTGCTAGCTGTCACTTAACCCTGGGCGACATGGGGAACTGCAAATTCAGATTTCACGGCATGACTGAAACTGGTACGAGTACGGTATAAGAGCCAGAATGTGCATTAAACCTCTATTGTTTATTATTTGATTACACCGCACACATTATTTTGGTCAATTTCACTTCCAGTAGTAATCGGCACAGGGGTGGCTGTGGTTTCACATTATTTTTACCTGTTCATTCACTGGCTAGGTGCGGTTTTGGCTCTGATATTTCCTGTTGACTGTAATCACATCACTTATTTCGTTTCATCTCATTTTGCTTTAGTTATTTAGTTGTTTGTTTAATAAATCATCATAAAATGCATCTTTGGACTTCAGCATGGATTTTATTCAACGTGTCATAGTTACGAGCCTTCTCAGCCTCTTAGCAGCTTTTTTCATTGATGGTACAGTCGCTACATAAAAGGTTTTTCAGGCTCAGCACGATGGGGAATCAAGGTAGTAGAATCCCACATGCAGAGTGAGAAACACGAAATCGCCAATAAAACCCACCAACGAACAACAGGTATTTCCCTCCACTATGCCTCCACTCCTATTTCTCATACCAGCACCAAGGTCAGCGGCAACAAATCACCCAACAACCTGCAGTAGTGCGGCCTATCCAATGTGTCTAGACTCCGCAATTGTCCACATGGCAATAAAAAAGTCTTAAGAAGTCTTAAATCTAACTTGCCTGAAGCTGTAGGTGGGATTTCTTGTGAAATGTTATGCACACAGTTTGTATGATATCTTACCACCTAGCACCACTACCCACTCCCCTTCTGCTATTTGCAAGCCATTGTTTTACAAGGGCATCATCGCTGCATCATTGGCTTAGCCACACCCAAGATGACTGTGGGGGTGCACAGGCATGTCAGGCACTCATGACAGGTCAACAATGTGATGCAGAACTAATGTTTTGAGGAACTAACGTATCAAAATCGAAATCTTTCTCAACGGTGTTCACTCAGATAGACAGTCTGTAGGTTTACAGAGTGGACAGATATTTGACAGGGACGAATAGAAAAACTGGAGATGCCTCTGAGCAGGGGCGTGAATATAGACAGTGACACAGGGCGACTGCACTGGGGCCCATGGGGTGAGGGCCCACAGAGAGAGTGGGTTCTTTCAACTAAATGTTAGACAGATAAAAGGCCCTTATGAGTACTACAGATTGCTACTTTAGAAATATGCCTGTGTTCTATATATGCCATTGAAATAGCAAACCCATCTCCATATACAGTATGTGATGATTATTTTTGGGTAATATGTATGTTGTGTTTATCCAATGTCAAGTCTCTATTTTATCATGTGACGATGAGATTATACAATAGCTAGTTTAGCGTGCCTTAGGGCCCGTCATAATAGCGTGCACTGTTGCCACCTGTAACTCCTTTCCGCCTCTGCCTCCAAGACAAACAGAACAAATTGCCCAGCTGACGATAATAAACCAAAAAACAAGTCAGTTAGAAAATATGACGAACACTGTCTTACTCTTAGGTTCTCAGTGAATACACCGGGAGATGAAGAGACACTAGTGTGTAATTTATGTCTGAAAACTCTGGCAGCAGTATGACCCAACAAAAGACACTTAGAAACATTACACTCCAGTCACGTCAATAAGCCACTCGAGTTCTTTCAGAGAAAACTTTGTGAATACCGTCAGTGGGAACAAAGGGTAAAAGCTGTATCAGTGAAAAACAAAGCACTTGATATTTCAATACACAAGCTGAACTTGGCCCATGATAATGGAAGCTTCCAGACCTTTCTGTAGCGCTGTGGAGATCGGACTGGCTGCACAAGAATAAACTTCAGATAACTCTGACTTTTGGTCTCACGCATGAACTCCTGTCTCTTGGGTCAAAGTTTTGTGTTTGTTTGACCCGGCCATCCACCCCGACCATCTCCCTAAGCGGATATTGTTGCTCTTTATACTACGTGACTTGACTTCCTCCTGCAGGCTGTCTCCCATCATATGATTAGAGTAAATCTAATCATATGATGGGAGACGGCCTGCAGCACATTGGTCATGTGATCACAGCCTCCTGGCTCACGATTACATAGGTTCAATACGGATTACAGTGCGTTACTTTAGCTAGGTATACATAAGAACAGTGAATGAGAACAACCTGTGATACCACAGCTGTATTAAAAGCAGGGTTGTCAAAAATAACGCATTAATTTCGATGAATTAATCAGAAAAAATAATACATTAAAAAGAACAACATTGATTAATTGCGTTCTGTGGTGACCCCGTTCATCAGTGAAAGCCCCAGAGGCTTTGTCACATGATAGAGTCAGACGAGAAGACACTGCTTGGCCCCGTGAATGGCATGTTTACATGTAAAAAACAAAACAAAAACCCAGATTAAACTGTTGATAGGAGCACCGTTCTCTACAGTTTATGCAGTAAGAAATTTTCATACTAACAAAGTACTAAAAGCCTGAAATATCACCTCAATCCAAAGCATTTAGCAGTGAATCCAGAGGTCCGAGCTAGCACAGCCTCTGATGCTAGCATTAGCATGCAGCCTCATCAAGCTACCCTTGACCAGGTGTTCAGATGCAAACTGAGTAAGTCTACCTGTGAATAGGTCCCTTGCAAAATGTATTGCAATGGACTGCAGACCAGACCGCCCTAGATTAATTAATCACAGAGCATGTAATTAATTTGATTTTTTTATAATCACTTGACAGCCATAATTAAAAGAGGGTAAAACTGTTGTTTGGACACATGTGGAATACGTGTCAAAGCTTCATGCCTCATGGTTTACACTGGCAGCGGCTGACGGACATCTGAGAGCTGGCATTGTTGAGAAATATGCCGCCAACTTTTCATGGTACCTTCTGACGCAGAGAACATAGATCATAGTGATGATATTGTGCAGGCCTTTGTTTCACTCTGCTGACTTCCTTTAGAGCCATCTGCAGGTATCTGTCCCATCTGTATCTCAATGACATTTTACAATTGCGATCGTGCAGTTACATATGGCAGATCTTCAAAAGTTTATTTTGTGCAACCAGCAGCAGACTGTTGCGAGGTAACCATTAAAACCATGCAAACACCAAATCCTTTTAGTTATGGGTAATTATATAACAGTTTCTGCTGAAAATAAAACAAGAGGAGTGACCACATTCGGCAGGGGGTGTGGAAAAGTGTTTGCATTTCCTGCATTCTGGTGAATTTTTGTGCACCAATTTATGGTGGAAATGTCTTTATTTATGTAAAAGATTTCAGGTGAAAGGTGTCAATTCAAAATAAAAAAACATAATTGGATATAATGCAGTGAGGCTCTTGGGTGTTCTGAATTGTTGTCAGACCTCCGCCAAGGCCAAATGACCTATCTCACAATGTTAACGAAAATGAAACATAATTTGTGTGTCAGCCCCGTGTTTGGATCCTCTCCAAATTTAATGGGTCCTCCCTCGGCCAATGCTACAGCCGTCCACTGAGTTTCATGAAAATCAGGCCAGTAGGTTTTATGTAACCGTGCTGTCAGACAAACAAATCATCGTAACCTTGGGGGAGGTAAATATAGCAAGTGAAAAAACAGTGATATATTTTATATTTAAGTGGATGAGGACACAGGGATCATAAACCCTATACTGTCAGTCACTATCAAATACTATAGGGATGTTATCAATTACAATACAGGCAGATGTGAGGCTGTGGTGACCAACACCAAAGAAAAGTTTCTCCCCTGGCACAGATTAAACCCTGAAAACTCACCTCTGTTCATCAGAATCACATATTTATAAGGAAAAACATCCTCTCATAAGATGGAACTTTCAACTTTGCCTCATTTAGTGTACGCAGAACTATGAATATGCAAATGAGTGCCATCCCTCAGGCAGTCACCTGCAGCTCGAGCACACCTGCTCACCTTCAACTCTGTTCATCAAACCTCTGCTTGTAAACAGTAACATGAGTCTTTAGCTTGACTACGTCATCAAACAGCCAATAACAAGAAGCTAATATCAGATAAACCTCATTCCTTGGGGCGGCTGTAGGTTCGATTCCAGCCTGCGGCCCTTTGCTGCATGTCATCCCCTCTTGCTCCACCTTTCACGCTATCTGTCTTTCAAATAAGGGCAAAAGTGCCAAAAAAAAATCTAACAAAGATAAGCCTCACTCCTGATCGCCAGCTCAGCCCGTTTTCACTCTGAAGTCATCAGATACCAGCGCTCTGTCAGTGATTTCGATGCCAAAAGCCTTCTTTCAGAGTGGTATGATACATCGCCAGTTGGCTGGACAGCACCTTTCACGGCAGTATGATACGTTGCGTCAGTTTGAATTGCTCCTGGTAGCAACGTCAGATAAGGAGCTGGAAAGTCTGAATGGGTCCAACAAATCCTGGACTTTCACCTGGGAGGCCGGTGTTTGCTTCCCGTATGAATTTAGAGCCAAACCATGATGTTTTTTCCCTAAACCTAACAACGTGCTTTTCTTGCCTATCCCTAACCCTGTGCCTACATGACGTAAACAGACATGCTGTCCTGGAACAACAACAAACGCAGGAGGATACCTAATGTGTAATATGTGGACGTGAACAGCACTGACAAAGTGGCCATATGTGATGAGTTGGGATGACGACTCGTTGGCCAGTTCTGACAGGTTTAAGTGAAAATTAAACTTAACTTGCAAAACACTGATACGTAGTCTGGCCTCTCCTCTGATACTGCACATGGGAGAAGTTTACCTGTTATTGTACTTTAACCCAAGCCATGATCTTTTTCCTAAACCCCACCAAGAAAGGGCGCAAACATCTTCCCACAGCTCCAATACCTTTTGTTTTTCTGTAGCGTTATGCTAATGATATGGAAAGCCCCATCCTGCAAGTTGATGAGATTTGTTCCTTAGATGTGTGATGTAACAAACCCTGCAAGTCTGAATCTGTGTTACTGAGACTGTCATTGGGAAACTGATAGCTCAACATTCTGTTTCGCTCTCTGTACAAGCCCCAAACACTTTCCAGAAATTAAAATCCAACTGGGGCCAATCAGGGATCTGCACTGTAGTTGATGACGTAAAATGCAGACTGCAGCTTGCAGAGGAGTAACGGCAACAATTAAACAAAAGCATGCATTCGCAGAGTTTTTTGGAGGAAAAGACGTTTTCGCCGTTCTTCTGACTGGATTTGACAAAAGCCTGATTTATTAACTGACCCCATTGGTGATGAAGAAGATGTTCTCTGGTGTTTTGTTACACTGACTAGCGGAAGGAGTTTGTCCGTCAAGGCGAGTACTCTTGTCCACTCAGTGTTTGGGGTGGCATCGAGTCCAGACTGATATAGAGAGCGAAACAGAATGTTCCTCCCAGGCTACAAAACTGAAGTTCCAATGTGAAAATGTTCCGCCGTGGTGCTTAATGCTTATTTTGCTCGTGATATGTCTTGTAGCATCTCAAAAACACAAGCTGACAACGTCCAGAGCTTTGTTTTCTCTTTAACTTTTATAACCCTGAATGTTCCCAGAAACAATCCTTACCATGATCACAGGTTGTGATATCAGGATTAATCAGGCAACTATTGTGTTCTCAGATTGTGAGCAATTATTTTTTCATGTAAAACATCTATGGCCAGAATCTTACCTTTGACCCATATAAAACATGCTTATGCAAATCAGCTTCTTCCAACTCCTGAACATCACAAAATCAAATCAATGCAATCAACCAGAGAGCTAAAATTACATATCCATACCCTTAAATCACACCTTAATGACAGCGATGCTCTTTTTTTCCTGTCTCAGACAAGCAGCCCTGCTCCACCTGTCTTCCAACATAGATCACACCAATCCTCACATCCCTTCATTGGCTCTCACACCCATCTCCTGACTCGACTTGCCTTTTCGATGCAGGATCTGTGTCCTCTGTATTTGTATATTTGTCCTCTCTGTTCAGAGCTGTAAATGTATTTCTTATTTTTCTGTATCTGTATCCTGTGAAGTATGGTGTAACTTTGGTTTAAAAGATGCTGTATGACTAAAATCCTACGTCAACATGTCCAACAGGATATTTTTTCCTCTGAGAACAACAACATTGAACTGCCAAAAACATTGAACTGAAGTTTCTTCCTCTGATCACAGACAAACCCTCCAGAATGCTCAGATCATCAGACACTGGTCTCTTAACTGTGCCCATGATAAGAAGTAAAAAAAAAAGTCTATAACCACCCTAACAAACTATAAATTGGCTGAAAGACTGAATTTGTGTAAAAAAAAAAAGCCCCTTTCACCCCTCAAAGGTGCAAAATGGTTCACACAGAAAGTGTTTTGCAGGTTGCAAAACACGAGTTGCGCCACACACATTGAATGTCTCTCATGAAAAAACTTCTTTTTGCTGCACCTTTTTATTGTTGCCAGGCAACCACCCCATGAGGCCTTCTTCTTCTGTGGTGGTCACGACAACAAGTTTACAGTTGGTAAACAATGGAGGAGAAACTGGTTGCAGTGGTTGCTGCATACCCAGAGCTATACGGTCCTATGACAAACAGCAGGTTGTCAAACTGCCCCCAAGTCATCCTAAAATATGCCTGGAAACGGCCATCATCAAGGAGAAGCTCCTGGACCAACTGGTGGTGCTCCCTGTGGTACTCTAAAATGTTGAGGCAGAGATACTTGCTGTAGCTCTGGTTGAGGGTGAGAGGCTGTCAGTAAATAGTGTGTTGGGCACAGGGAAACAGGGATCTGTGTGGGTACATGAGACCCTAAAAA
Source organism: Epinephelus moara (assembly GCF_006386435.1). Taxonomy (NCBI): domain Eukaryota; kingdom Metazoa; phylum Chordata; class Actinopteri; order Perciformes; family Serranidae; genus Epinephelus; species Epinephelus moara. Next base: position 7,622,485 of record NC_065515.1, on the reverse strand, counting down.
AGAGGGTGGATCACAGGGAGTACCACCAGTTTTCAAGTGCTGTACTTATATGTTTCCACGCCTGCTGTTTTCTATTGAGATCCATTGTGTACCAACTGTAAACTTGTTGTCATGACCACCACAGAAGGCCTGCTTCTCAAATCATCCGATTGGACAATTGGGGAAAAAAAGTGGAGATGATGTGGGGCACTTTAACATTCTGAAAAGCTGAGGTTTTTTTCAACTCAAGGTGTTTAGAGCGCTCCGGCAAAAACACCAGTTGCCTAGAGTTCAAAAACACAAGGCACGTAGCAATGCAAACAGCATTGTTTACAAAACAGCGAGCAAAAAGCTTAATTCTTATTATTAACAATTACAAAAAGCCGCCTCCAGCTGCTAAAACGGATTCTGTGTGATCGGGGGCTTAGTCCGCCCCTGCAGTAGGATTCCTCTCTAAGTGGAGCACCAACTACACTGCCATGTCTTTCCCTGAGACACAGAAATCAGGGTTCCAAAATAGAAACAAAGAGAAGCAAAATTCAAAAAGTGCATTAGAGAGACATGGATCAAGAGAGGAAGGGTAGAAGGCCCACAGAGACTGCTTATGCACGGGGCCCAGAATTTGATGGTACGCCCCTGAGTACAAGTACACAAGTTAAACTAAAGACCAAAAATATATGAACTTCTTAGCAAAAATTCAATTTGTTTCACTTAAACTTGAATTTTACTTTTACTGTACTGTACTGTACGAGGGCTTGTTTTGTTGAGTATTCTGTTTCCTATATAATTCAGTTAACTCCAATCTCCATGTCACTTAATGGAATATCTCGACAAACAGGCATGGCATCTGTAATCTAATCCGCAGCAGGGAGAAGTGGGCTGAAATGATCATAAATCATACAGCAGAGTGGAACATGTGGTAAGTGGCACTGACTCTGCTAATGCTGTATTGTTTTTCAGCCTCAGATGTTGATGTTATTCAAATGACTATTTCAACAATCAGTGAATTTATTTCCCTCCTAAGGCTCAGTTCAACGTTTGCAGCATATTTGAAATTCAAATCAAAACTCTGTGCTGTTAGCATCAAAGGTGAACCATGTCCAAGGTCAGTTTTCATGCATTTAATTTATTCGCTGATAACACTTCATTTAAGCATGCTCGTGGTAGGTAATAAAAATGGCTGTACCTTATTTCTTCACCATTAAAAACTGATTATCTTTGCTCCAAATTATCCACAATTTCACTGTAACATGTGTGAAATGTAACCTTTATCAGATCCTGCTGATTCTGGTTCCTTCTCTTGGGTTGATGCAAACACTTTTTTTTTTTTCCATTTCCAAATTACACACCTACACAGCACAGTCATCTCTACACCGTGTTTGAAGAACTGGGTCAGTGACTGCTGACAGACACTGGGTTACAGAGCTGCATGTCAACACAGCTACTACACTCCACTGCTGGAGTGATACTGAAAAATCACTACAAGATACAACCTGTGACGTGACTTCTTTTTTTTAAGGTTTTAAAGAGACGACTGTGAAAATGATGAGAGAATAATAAAATGCTGTCAGAGAACAGAGAACAACACATTTAGTCAGAAACTTGGCTTCCCCAACATGTCAACAACCAGCAGGTTCGACACAGCTCAGTTTGGCATGTTACGGTCAACATGAGTTACTGTATGGATGACTCAATAAAGAAATAAATGTCGAGGGGTGACAACCAACCAGTACATCACATCCACTATGTTGACTCTCCGACAACAATAACAACACATTAATGACCACTTTCAATGACGTCACAGCGACAACCTTGTGATGACTGAGCGATGACCCATGACCAGCCGCACATTATCTCATGTCACAGCCCATATCATACACATGGGTTGTTTCCCAAAGGGGTAGGTCGTATGTCACAAGATAATTAAGGTATCCAAACACACTTTCATCATACCTTCTTATTTTCTATATATAGCTGAAGTTAACGCCAGCTTTACCTCATGCTCTGCAAAGGACCTCAGTTAAATAAAATCTACTTTATACAGTAAAATCAAACTGGCACATTTGAATGTACGATGTTGACACCAGACGAAATGCACCAGCAAATACTGAGTATTTATCGAAGCACTTCCATCCATACTAAACATTACAGAGAATAACTGTGGTGGATCTGGACTGTGTAGTGATGCAGGATTGAACCCTATTGGAGATATTTGTGATAAAAACAAAACATAATTTATCTTCTGAGAGGATCAGCTCTTGCTGTGGTGACTGTATGGAAAATAATGTGACGTGCAGGGTATTGATTTTGCCGCGTAACTCGGACAACTGCTCCCCCATCATTTTACCCTGCAGGGCACACTCTCCATCGGCACGCTCCACAGCAGACATCCCTCACGTCCTACTCTGCCTCAGTCCGTCTGTCATTGAGCTGTGAGAGTCTCTGTCGCAAACACACAGAACTCTGCTGATCAAACGGCAAGTTCGTCTCTTGTTCATCAGGTTGTCAATAAAGGAGTCATACATTTTAATATTGAACTGTACTAGAATATGCAGGAAGTATCCCAAATCTGACTGTCTCTCTCTGCCTGGTGTTTGATGTCTGATGATGTACTGGATTAAACTGCACCAACTATTCCCATATTATATGTGTGCGAATCCTTCCACAAATCCAAATTTGGAGTGTTGTGCCGACATTTATTTTGAAAGAGGCTGTATGCAAACTGCACATTTCCTGTGAAAATGGAAGTGTATTTTGAAAACAGGCAACGCATGTTCAGGATGAAGGGTTGACAAAGCGTCCTACAACGTCAACAACCAACGTCAACACCCAGGGTACCTGGCACGTCGTATCTGAACGTGGAAAATTCATAACAATTTGAATTGTGACGAGGTCGGACTGAGAATGTGACGTTTCACGCTAAGTAGTCTCTATATACAGACTCTACATTCAGTGAATGTAGAGTCTGTAGGCAAACCCCGGAGAGCTTGCCTCCGGAAGAAGAGCGGAAGAGCCCTGGNACTACATGACTACTCCACGGTCGCATGACTCTTGACGTCACCACCACTAAGCTTTCAACTGATTTCTGCCGCTTTATTTTAAAAACATTGTATAATGGGGAAATCGGACTGATTAAGCTAAATAAGAAGCTGTAATGGCGGACTGCCAGCACTCTCGCCTGTTCGGGGGTGATGACGTTTAATGTCCCCGACAGGGTTTGTAGTCGTATTGAGCATCTTGTTAGCAACCGCCTTTTTTACGACACGTAAAAACTTATATATAATAAAACCTTTGAGGCATTTTACCAAAATCCCATTCAAAAAACGTATTGACTTTTAGACGAGAGAATTGGAAGTGCTAAAAGCGCTAACGGAGTTCCGGGTTTACTGGCACACTCTATGTTTCAGCATATTTACTTATATATAAATGGAAGTTGGAAACGGAAATTCGCCTCCTCCGCCCAACTGTAAAGCACTTTGGTTGGCCGTTGGCTGTTTTAAAGGTGCTATATAAATAAAGCTGACATTGACATTGACATTGACAAATCAAACCGGAATGCCAAAAAATCGGGGGTCTGCCCCCAGAGGCTGTATCGCCATCTGCCGGAAGTCAGACGCCAAATACAGCCGATGGGTTCCGAGAATGCCTGCTAAGTAATTTCAATGTAAGTAACAAGTGCTGTAGCTTGTGATTGTACAACCACACAAGTCACTTTTAATCAAGTGATCGTGTAAATCTCCTCTTTGTAAGTACATTGACCAGGCTGGGCTAAATTTGAACTGACAAACAGCAGCTGACTCCTGGTGTGCTGGAAAACAAAACCAATAAAGCCAAAGTCAAAGAAAGACCTGTGAGCAGTCAAAAATAAACTGAAAAGCCTCAAGTCATGCATTTGTCAAATAGGGCCTTTTTTTATTAGCCTACTGACTGAGCATGCATTTACTTTCACTTTTTAATCTGGCTACAGTTCATGCAGCAGTGTGTTAAACATTGACATCTACTACACACGTTTAGTATTTTTTATTCTTTCACTGACTTTACATCATCAGCAACTGTGTTAGGAAGTCACTGACAGTATTCAGTTGTATTTTTTAATCTCCTGGAATAAATATCTGATATAGGCAGTCAATTACCATAAAATGTTCAGCTGTGTCACCTCTATAGGATGTTATTGTATCTCCAGTGTCTTGTTGATCGTGTTGTGCACAGCGTGACCGCATGTTAAGTCCTGCTTATTCACCTGTGACAGCAGAACAAGGAGGGCTGCACACAGGGAGGAGGGCTGCCCCGTTAAATGTAAAGGTCAAACCATCAAAGGGTCCACGTGTTGCTCAGGAACTTAAGAAGGATAGGATGTGCAGGCCCTTCTCGACTAATCCTTATAATGAGAAGTTCACGTCAACTTTTCCAGGCGGCACTCAAACCTCAGTGTGTAATTTGATGGCTGGTAACAAAGACATGCTTGTTTGTGGATACAACACAGGAAAAGGATCAGCCCAGGTTAATGAGTACAAAATGAGCTTTCTTCCACTAAACGCTGGTCGAGGACATTCTCGTGGGACTGTAACAAGTCTGCTATACTGCATATATACTTACTTTTATACTGCATGCATAGTAGTAATATTATTTAAATAGTTCAGGAAAGTTTAGAGCTGCAACTAATGAATATTTTCATTATCAAATAATCTGCCTATTATTTTCTCGATAAAATGTTTTGTCAATAATGTGTCAGAAAATAGTTAAACATGCCCTGTGTAATTTCCCAGGGCCTGTGGCGACATCATTTTATCCGTCCGACAGTCCATTAATCCAAAGATATTCAGTTTATCATCATGTATGACAAAGGAAAACATCAAAGTCTCACATTAAAGACGCACAAAATCTTTGCTAATTCATTTTCTGTCGATAAACTAATCGATTAATCATTGAGGCTCTATAAAGATTAATAAAATGCAACCACTCACCACATATCTGAGGGCAGACTGAAAAATTTTAATGAATACCCAACCTTTAATATGAGTTATTGTCGCATTAAAGGACAACTTTGCTGATTTTCCAACCTATTCTCACTCCGACCTCGACACATATCACCGGTCATTGACTTTCCACGTCCGGATACCACATTAAAGGTACCCTGGGTGCATTGGTTGTTGACGTCCTGGGACGCTGTGTCAAGTTCTGCCTGTTACATGCATTGTCTTCTTTCAAAATAAGTTTACATACAGGGTCTTTCAAAATGATTGCACTACGCCAGTACAACACTGCGAATTTATGTTTTTTTTCTTCCTTCAACAACTACGCACGAGGTTGGGTTTAGGAGAAAAGAACAGAGTTTTCCTTTATACTCTTGCGGGACGTGAACACCACTCTCCCGCCCGCGAATATGCTTTTCGTAGGTGGAATCTGGGAAAAATTCGCAAAAGTCCCGCCCTCAAGCGCTAGGATTGGACAGGCAGCCTGTCAGTCAAACTCGTACCCCAGCCAGAGCTACGTCATCAATCCTTCATTCATATTTTCTCTACAGCCAGTCTGCCACTGTTACTTAGAAATGAAAATGTATGTCAACTTCGCCTTCATGCACCAAACAGCTGTAACGAAATTGTGAGGCTAGAGAGAAATGTTGATTCGTTTGCCTTTGTAATCTTGGATACTTCTATAAAAGAGAAATGTTGATTCATTTGTTTGCTCTTTTGTTTGATCATTAGGCTGTGTTAATAGGCCTACATTGTAAATAGTTCATCGTTCTTCTTAATCACGCCATTACTATAATTTCATTATGTAGAACTTATTTATATATTGAATACTTGCATTACTATAATTCCATTATGTAGAACTTATTTATATATTGAATAATTATTCTAATGTGCTTGGCTTAGACCTAGGCTATTTGAATTGTGGTAGGTGATCAGATCAGCCCGCACAGCATTGCAAAACTGGATAATATCATGTCAGATCAGACTGAAGTCAAACTGGTAGCCTACATCATGGATATATATAGAACACGGCCTACACAGTCCAACTTCTGCATCACAATCATGGGTAGAAGGGTAGAAAAAATTAGCACTCTCAAATTTTTTTTAATATTACATCAATGTGTTCCACCTAGGGACATATTGGCTTCCACACAGTGAGCCAAGCTGTGAGGAGCGGCTGGCTTCCTCCCTGTCCTCTTATAGGGGTGGTCACACACGCGAATCAGAGAAATTTGTTTGACTAATGTTAGTTTAATAATAAATATTCATTAGAATCTCCTTACAATCACAGTCTCCTTCCCTGCGATGAAGCGCGAGCCGGCAGGGAAGCGCGAGCGAGCGATGCAGTCACGTGACGGATTTTGGCCTTTTTGGATTGGATCAAGGACTTAACCAACGTGATTGGATAATCTCCGGCTATCCCCTCATTAATATTCATGATTTTCCCGGATTCCACCTACGAAAAGCATATTCGCCTCTCGCCCGCCCCACTCAGACCTTTACCACCTTAACTTTCCTTCTTGTTCCGCCCGTATCCCCCTGACATCACTGAGCGCTATTAAAATATGACGGTGACTGGCAGCGTATCATGCCGACGTTAAAGGATGGCTTTTTTTGTTGGTGTCTGACGCTCCAAGTCACAGCTCAAGCCCCGGATTTCGATGCCTTTAGAGTGAGCTAGGGTTGGATTTTCAACCAGGTCTGTGTCACTGTGGTTAATGCAGTGTGTGCAGATAAATGGTGTTTGCCTTTCCCCTATTCAGCACCAGGAACTCCCCTCCCACCCTGTGAGCAAAAGTTAGCAACAAGACATTTCACGTGATCAGTTAACCCGTTACACATCCTACAGTGGATTTTGACTGGCAAGAAAACCATTAATCTGCACACACTGTCCACAACACAGTGATACAGACCTGGTTGAAAATCAGCAAAGTCTCCCTTTAGAATGAGTATTAGTCTCATTAAGAAGTCGTAATATCTTTATGTCTTAAAACAGCATGAGCTGTGGGTTTGAAGAAAGTCAATCACCAGAATAAATACTGGCATTGTGCGTTTCTGCAAACCACTGATATGTCTTGTGTTTGTTCGTTCTAGAGTCCAGGCTGAAGCTTTTGCAACCAAAGGCCCTGAGACTCTGGAACGACCTGCTCGAGGATATAAGGCTATCTGAGTCATTGTCTTCGTTGAAGTGTCTCCTAAAAACATACCTCTAACACAAAGCATATCCTGATTTTATCTGAACTGTATATTTTATTGCTATCTTATTGATTTTATTTCCTATTTATTATCTTAATTTTAGTTTTGGCATTCTTTATTTTAGCTTTTACTTTGGTGACATTTTAGTTTGTTTCATTCTCCTTGGGTTTTAAATGTGTTCAGTTTTATTGTACAGCTCTTTGTAACTGTGTTTTGAAAGGTGCTGTTTAAATAAAGCTTATTATTTTTATTATTACCGTGTCTTTACGTTTCATCAGCTGCTGTGGTGAATGTGTGGTTTGTATGTTCCAACACAAAGACAAATACCCAATGTTGGGGGCACAGTCACAGAAATGCTTCAATGTGCCGCTAAAAAACAACCGTTTTGCAGCAGTTTGCAGCTTGGCAGCTGTCTCGCCTTGGCCTCATAACTTCCTCCTCACAGTGACAAAGTAAACTCATATCCTACATGTAATCAGAGCTATGTCACTTTAGAAATGTTGATATGATTCATATGAAATGTACAAATGTAACAGGTGGTGTGCAGAAACATACAGTGCCAGCATTTTCTTGTGGCGCCTGAACTGCTTTGTCATTAGGACAATAATTGCAACACACTTGATCATTCTTCTGTTATCTTGAAAGTGAGAACTGGAACACAGAGGTAGAAAGGTGGAGTACAGCTGCTACAGTTGGAATGTAGAGTTAGTGAAAGGCTGAGACTCACTGCACCAACAACATTCTCAGACTTTTTATGGTCGTCATCTTGTGCACCTGCTGTACATGATTACTGCTTTGGACAGAGAGCTATCACCTTCGCTCAGGTTTCTTTCGAAGTGCAGAGAACGAGGTGTCTGGCACTGCCACAGCTCGAATGTAATGGTATTCTATCTCTGACATCACAAGTCAAGTTAAGAACTACTGCTTGCTTTCACACCTCACACTTCAGGGATCAGAACTGCTGTCTGTCTCTTTTCCTCCATGTAATGTAGCAAACTGAAGAACATGTAGAGAGCAGAGTGAGAACAGACAAACCAAACACTGGCTCTAGACAGGGCCATTCTCGTTTTCATCTGTCTGCTTTGGAGAGAAGGAAACCTCTGTGGATAATTCGGCTCCCAGTAAAAACCTCCTGAGGGTCTGGATGTTAAGTAATTAGAGAAAAAAGGTGAGCACACGTTAGCAGGAGCTGGGCTAACAGCCGTCTCTGACATGCCGAACAGCTTCAGAGAAACACTGATTTGTAACACGAGACAGCTTTACGTTGTATTTTTATAGTTTAATCAGCGGTTCTGTTTGTTTTGGGGAGGAAGAGACCTCTGGGGATAAATTGGTTCATGGTAAAAACCTCCTGAATGCCTGGATCAGAAATAAGGTGAGCATATATACCAGGCGCTGGGCTAGCACAGGAGAAACACTGATTTGAAACCTGAAACTGCTTAATTCAGTGTTTTTACCATTTTTAATCACCTGGTCTGTTTATTTTGGAGAGGAGGAGACCTCTGCGAATAATCCGACTCATGGTAAAAACCTCCTGAATGTTTGAGATAAAAAATAAAGGTGAGCACACATATCAGGTGCGACATGCCAAACAGTATACAGGAAACACTCATTTGTAATGTGAAACTACTTTATTCAGTATTTACACCGGTTTTAAAGAGTAACTAAACCCTAAAACCATTTTTTTCAGCTGATAATCATTGTTTCTGGTTGTATAGTAGGGTTTCCCTTTAATCACTTTATCTATTTGTTTTGGAGAGTAAGAGACCTCTGTGGACAATTCGGCTCCTGGGACAAATGTCCTGAACAATGAACACTGGAGGTATTCTAACCAGGAGCTAATTGTTTTGATTTTCAGACCACCACCTTTACTGTTTTGGTTCAGTTTCAGTGCTCATCTAATTTTGCAAAAAGCTTAGGACGCATTCACCCTGGTGCTTTTTGGTCCGCTTTAAACAAACCCTGGTCCACTTCCACGGATAGTTCAGTTTGTTTGGAGTGGTGTGAACTCTGGTGCGGACCAAACGAGCGAACCCTGGTCCTCTTGAAAACCGGGGGTCTCGGTTCGCTTGCAAGCGAACCCTAGTGCGGTTCGCTTACAGTGGGTAATGCAAACGGACTATCCAGTGAACTTAAGAGAGGAAGTGAACCAAAGAGAGGAAATGAGTTAGAGCGCAGTGCATTTTGGGTAGAAAAAAACAAAGCCAACAGTGTGAACCGGGAGAAGCAGAGGTAAAAAAAGAAAAAGTTTGAAAATGTCTCGTGGGCAGACGTAGAGTTGTGAGGAGGTGCAGTCGCTTGTTGATGATCAGAGGACTATATATCGCAGTTGCATGTGGATTTCCGTTTTCAGTCCTGGCCAATCGATGAGCCAGGTTTTCTTCTTCCTCATGCTTTTTTCAGTGGTCGTGGCGGCAATACCGCCCCCAAACGAGCAGATGTTGTAACTGCGTGACGTTATCCAGGCGGTTTGGTCCGCTTTAAAAAGTGCAGTGTGAAAGTGAACCGAACCAAATGAAAGTGTGAAATTTTTTGGCATTCCCTGCCCAATGGAACCAAGTCCCCCGGACTATCCTGGTGTGAATGCGCCCTTAGACAGACTCACTGTATTCTTCCTGTCCAGCACCAAAGATAAAGTTAGCGACTAGCTGGTGAACAGGAATCAAAACAAAAGCTAAGAGGAGAATGAAGACATTAATCAAGTAGCCAGAAAAACAACTCCAATTATTTTATCTGCTTGATGTGTAAATAAGCAATTGTTTGTTTACATGCTTGTCATAATCTGTTGTAAAATGCTTCGGCAGGGAAACAATTACCAGCATGGCTTCAGCTCGAAGGAATTATTTAAAGTCCTTTCCTCTGCCTCTCTGTCTCACCTGATAACACAAGACTGTTTTGCTCTGCGTACAGTGTGTATCCACAGCGCTGTCAAACAGCCAGTCCAGGAGGCCATCGTCCCTCCGGCCCTCTGCATAGACACAGTATTGTTGATGAGCTCACACGCTGCATACCAGATTCCATCCACAACCTGTCTCAGAATGCTGCACCTCCTGGTAATCTTGGCAAACCCTTGATCTATGCAAACAGTGTGCTGCTATGTTATCACTGCGGAATCAATAGTTTCACAAAGGAGTGTATTACATTGTTTACTCATAGTGGTGTGAAAACAGACCAGCACATAACACTGGCTGTTTTACTCTGCACCAAACAGAATTAACTGATAAATCAGATGAAGGAGGGAAGTTGTGGTTTACTCCATGTTGAATCTCATTTGAGAATAAAAGAGGAATTCAGAATCAGAGCAGAGGTGTTCGTTTATAGAAAGATGGTTTGTATCATTTTATTTGAACTCACTCTTCTGATATCCTAAACATATTGTACTGAAAACTTTCTGTCAGATCTTATTTAAATGTGTCATCTGTGCTGTCACACCTCTTTTGATGACTTTGTACCTCTCTAATTGATATTTTTGTAAGTGTTGCTTTTGTTTCACAACGGCTGTGAGCGCTCATGGTGACAGCTGGTACTTTTATATACTTCAGTTACAAAACTACTGTTGCTCTCCTTTGCTACAGAAGCTTATAAAGCACCTCCTGTGAGCCAGAAGAAGCATGAGCGGATCATGAGGCAATGGGCCCCCTGGGCACAGATATGCAAAAGGCCCCTCCACCTCTCCAGACACACAGACTCTGTGGTGGTTTTGCCTCTTTTGTTGTTTTTGTTTTGTGTCTCTTTGTGTCTCTGTGGTCATTTTGTGTCCCTTTGACGTGATTTTATACCCTTTTTGTAATTTCGGTCACTTTAGGGTAAATTTGGATCTATTTAAGGTAATTTTGTGTCATTTTGAGGTGATGTTATGTGTTTTTGGTCATTTTGTGTGTATTTGTAGTCATCTTGTATCTCTTTGTGGTTGCTTTGTGTCACTTTGTGGTCATTTTAAGTCTCTTTGTGGTCATTTTGTGTCTCTTTGTGGTCATTTTGTGTCTCTCTGTGGTTATTTAATGTCTCTTTGTGGTTATTTAATGTCTCTTTGTGGTAATTTTGTGTCTCTTTGATGTGATTTTATGCCCTTTTTGTTGTTGTTTCGTGTCTGCCTGAGGTCATTTTGGTCACTTTTTGGTAAATTTGGACCTATTGAAGGTCATTTTATGTCATTTTGAGGTAATGTTTTGGTCATTTTATGTGTCTCTGTAGTCATTTTGTGTGTACTTGTAGTCATCTTGTATCTTTTTGTGGTTGCTTTGTGTCACTTTGTGGTCATTTTGTGTCTCACTGTGGTCATTTACTGTCTCTTTGTGGTTGTTTAGCGTCTCTACGGTTATTTAATGTCTCTCTGTGGTCATTTTGTGTGTCTTTGTAGTCATCTTGTATCTTTTTGTGGTTGTTTTTTGTCTCTCTGTGGTCATTTTAAGTCTCTCTGTGGTCATTTAGTATCTCTTTGTGGTCATTTTGTGTCTTTCTGTGGTCATTTAATGTCTCTCTGTGGTCATTTAATGTCTCTTTGTGGTCATTTAGTGTCTCTGGTCATTTAATGTCTCTCTGTGGTCATTTTAAGTCTCTGTGGTCATTTTATGTCTCTGTGGTCATTTTAAGTCTCTCTGTGGTCATTTAATGTCTCTCTGTGGTCATTTTAAGTCTCTCTGTGGACATTTAATGTCTCTTTGTGGTCATTTAATGTCTCTCTGTGGTCATTTTGTGTCTCACTGTGGTCATTTAATGTCTCTTTGTGGTTGTTTAGCGTCTCTGTGGTTATTTAATGTCTCTTTGTGGTCATTTTGTGTGTCTTTGTAGTCATCTTGTATCTTTTTGTGGTTGTTTTGTGTCTCTCTGTGGTTATTTTAAGTCTCTCTGTGGTCATTTAGTGTCTCTTTGTGGTCATTTTGTGTCTCTCTGTGGTCATTTAATGTCTCTCTGTGGTCATTTAATGTCTCTGTGGTCATTTAATGTCTCTGGTCATTTAATGTCTCTCTGTGGTCATTTTAAGTCTCTCTGTGGTCATTTAATGTCTCTCTGTGGTCATTTAATGTCTCTCTGTGGTCATTTAATGTCTCTCTGTGGTCATTTAATGTCTTTCTGTGGTCATTTTAAGTCTCTCTGTGGTCATTTTGTGTCTCTCTGTGGTCATTTAATGTCTCTCTGTGGTCATTTTAAGTCTCTCTGTGGTCATTTAGTGTCTCTCTGTGGTCATTTAATGTCTCTCTGTGGTCATTTAGTGTCTCTCTGTGGTCATTTAATGTCTCTCTGTGGTTGTTTTGCGTTTCTTCGAGGTGATTTTGTGCCGTTTTTGGTCATTTTGTGTCTGTGGTAATTTCATGTCAGAATAATTGTTGGCACTGTATGTTTTGTTTTTGCAAGCCACGGATATATGAACTATATAGGTGGCACTGTGGTAGAGCGATTAGCACTGTCCCTTCACAGTGAGAGGGTTCCACGTTCGAACCCACCCGCCCATCCGGCTGGGGCCCTTGTATGTGGAGCTTGCATGTTCTCCCTGTGTCAGCTGGGGTTTCCTGGCTTCCTCCCACAGTCCAGAGACATGCTGGTTAGATTAACTGGTGACTCTAAATTGCCTGTAGGCGTGTGTGTGTGTGGGCATGTATGGTTGTCTGTCTCTATGTGTCAGCCCTGTGATAGTCTGGCGACCTGTCCAGGGTGGGATTCAGCTGGGACAGGCTCCAGCAACCCCGCGACCCCTAACAGGATAGTCATGGATAATGAATTAATTAATGAATATGAACTGTGCCTGTGTCTGACAGGCCTGCTCAGTTATCCATCCATGATGTAAAACTTGTACAATGCACTGTATATGTTCAGGGACTGCTGTGTTTTAACAACTGACCTAAGAGTGTAACATAAATAAATGCATCAATGCAAAGATGTACAGATTAATACCTGCAGGACAGCTGTGAATTTACACAACTTCCCATTGCAGGGAGGACAGAAAGCAGACTCAGTAACTCAGTGTATATGATGTGTTTTTCAACTTCATTACCAACAATTGTGAGTTCATGACATTAAACGATGAGCTGAGATGAGACTTGTTAACACTCACTGGGCATTGATTCAACTGATCATATCACAGCTTAATAAAAGACACTGTTTAGCATAGCAGCACATTTTGTTCTTGGCCTCTGCAGAAACCCTCCTAAAGTTGCAGGACACAATTCTTCAGTACCGTCGATGTCATTACCATTATTTATGATGATAAGATTAGAATTGGCATGATGGAAAACAGTATTATGCAGTTCACTTCAATCTTCTGCGAATGTTTTAATGTTATACGAGATGAAGTATTCACTCATAAACACGATGAGTGGAGGGAAGCGCCTCCTCCGTGTGCAACCATGCAGTCACCCACAGACTTCCCAGCACTCAGTGTCATCATTCTGTGACTCATGACCAAGTGACACTGAGTTAGAGTACCAGAGGACATGTGACCAAGTGTTGGATTCAACTTAATATGGACTATTGATCACAACAAATAAAGCCTTTCCCGATTGTTCCAAAGCAAAAGTTAGACTCTGAGGACTCTGCAGCCTACATGTTATAAAGCAGGTTGAATTCCCACCTCCCATCCTGTTTAGCTCTTGTTCCATCAACACTCACTTCTTTGTGTATTTTTCCATGTGAGTGTTTGTTTCAGCTGGAATTTGACGCCTAACCCAAATATCATGATTGCACTTTTTAAAAGACAGGTTAGCATGAAATATTATGTCTCGCTGACGCTGCTGGCTATTGGAGCAGACGCTGCCTTACAAGTGGAGCCTCTCAAATCCCTGTTTGTTAGTTTTCAACTTGTGAATGCTGCTCCTCTTTCTCAGAGCAGTTTGTTTGTGTCTGGCATGCTGTCATTATGCTCCAGTCTGTTCACCATATGACACATTTAATACGTTTTCAGTTTTTTATCAGCTTTGGCTTCTACAAACAAAAGGGATGATTGCCAGACCACTTTCATGGCCAAAACCAGCTGACTGATATTTAACTTATCAAGATGACCATCCTTTGTAGCGGTGACCAAAATAAATAGGATTAAAGTACTTTAAGGTGCCATACCAGTGGGTCTAAATGTACAGCAGGCAATAAGCAACTGCTGGATTAAGCTACTTAAGCTGCACCTGTGCTGAAGACTAAGTATAGTTAAAATCAGTTTACTTCTTTTAGTAGAAAATTGTTTAGTCACCTTAGTCATGTCATGGAATATGTTCTTTATGTATCAACAGTTACAAAGAAGCAGAATCTGAAGTCTTAGATTACACATCTAAAAATAAAATGAGAATCCAAATATAAAATGGTGGAGGTACTTGCATTTTACTTGAATATTTGTATTTTCTGCTACTTTATTCTTCATGTATTTTACTTTTTACTCCACTACGTTTATTTCAAAACTTTGGTTACTAATAATACAAAAATGTAAATACAAATAAATGAATAAACAATGTATTATTATAGGTTAAAATAAGACAAGGCTTGATTGATCCCCAAGGAAATTCACGAGCTAATTTTGGCTTGTTTTTAACAAATAAGTACAAATTTTACAAAATAATCACGATATTTGTAAATTTAATAGACTTATATTATCACTATGCTGGTAAAATGGAATTACATCTGGTCAAGAACACATTATTAAGACTTTTTCAGGACAAAGTGGCAACCTCCTGAAAACTGCAGTTCCTCTTATGGCCACCTATGGCCACACTGGCTCTAGAAGTGAGTCAATCCTCACAGACCCCCATCTTGAAATGTTAAAATAAACATGTTTACAGCCTGGTAGAAAAAAAAAACCCATTTAGGTATTTATAGCTAATGATAGCTCATGACAACGGTACAGGGTGTGAAGTTTTAAATAAATCACCTGTCAACAGTATTTTTAAGACTTAAAGTTATGGCTGAAATGCCATACTTGAGGATTCAAAATGTGAGTCCACAATCATTGGGTGATGGCACAGTGGCTACGTCCATTGTTTTTACAGTCTATATTTAGGACTTGAAACTCAAAGTTTTGAACTTGATTTTGGACTTGACTCAGGACTTGCCTGTCTTAACTTGGGAATTAATTGCAAAGACTTTGAATTGTGACTTGCAAAACAATGACTTGGTCCCAAGTATTAAGTAGCAGAATATGCAAATGCTCAAGTAAAGTTCAAGTACCTCATAATTGTAGCATATTTATGTACTGCAGTAACATTCTACTAGCCTATTAGCTTAGTAGCAATATCAGCATATTAATTTAACGTATAAAATTACATTATAATAAAATGTATTTGTTGATTTGTTTGATATTTTCAATGCAAATCTTGAAAATAAATGGTAACTAAAGTGTAAAAATGAATGTAATGCATTAAAAAGTACAATATTTGCCTGTGTAATGGAGTAGACTACAAAGTATAAAGTAGCAGAAAATGCAAATACTCAAGTAAAGTACAAGTATCTCATAAACGTGGCCTATTTATGTACAATACTTGACTAAATGTTGGCCGGCTTAGTGGGCTAATGTTCGATTAGCCTATTAGCAATATTAGCATATGATCTTAGAAAGTAATTAACTTAAATTTAGTAAAGTACACTACAGTACTTGAGTAAATGTATCTAGTAACATTCCACTAGCCTATTAGCAATATTAGGACATTATCTTAACCAAATAAAAGACATCATAACTTATTTGTTTGTTGATTATATTTAGTATTATCAATCTTAAGTAACTTGTAAGTGTTAAAACAGGCCTCAATGTAGTGTATTAAAAAGGGCAACATTTGCCTGTGAAGCGTAGTATAGTAGAAAGTGTAAAGTAGCAGACAATGCTAGTACCAAGGTAAAGTACACTGCAGTATTCAAGTAAATGTTCCTAGTAATATTCCACTAGCCTATTGGCATATTACCAATATTAGCATATTATCTTAACCCACTATTTGACATCATACCTTATTTGTTTATTAATTATATTTGGTTTTATCAATCTAAATCTTCAAACTAACCAGGGACTAAAGTTTAAAACAGGTCTAAATGTAGTTGATTAGAAAATGTAATATTTGTTTGTGAAGTGTGGTCTAGTAGAAAGTAGAAAGTAGCAGAAAATACTATTACCAACATAAAGTACACTACAGTACTTGAGTAAGTGTACCGAGTAACGTTTTACTAGCCTATTAGCACATTAGCAATATTAACACATTATCTTAACATATAGGCTAATAATACATCATAATTCATTTATTTGTTCATTTATTGGTTAAAAAGCACAATATTTGCCAATTATTGCTACTGGAGTAGACTAAAAAGTATAGAGTTTCAGAAAATGCAAATACTCGAGTAAAGTATAAATATCTCATAACATTAGCCTATTTAAGTACAGTACTTGGGTAAATGTAGGCCTAGGCTAATGTTCCACTAGCCTATTAGCAATATTAGCATATTATCTTACCCAATAATTTGACATCAAAACTGATTTGTTTGTTAATTATATTTGATATTACCAGTCTAAATCTTCAAAGTAACGACTAAACGTAGTGGATTGCAAAGCCAAATATTTGCCTGTAAAGTGTAGTTGGAGTAGAAGGTATAAAGTAGCAGACAATGCTCAGGGACGGGTTTTGCTATGGGCAATGTGGGCGACCGCCCAGGGCGCACTCTTTGTGAGGGCGCATGTGCGCCCTCCAAAAAACAAACAAAAAAAAACAAAACAAAACAAAACTCGCCAGTTTTCTAGACTACCGCTCATTTCCACGTCAAGTTAGTGGAGTGGGCGCTGGGGCGCCCCTATTATCAGCAGCAGAAAGGAGGCGAATCCTGGCGGTTGTGGGTTGAACGGGGGTCACAGACAGGAATACGGCGGAGGCTCATAGTGCTCTGCGGCACAAGATAATGGCTTACCGGCGACAGAGAAGTCCGACTCCAGATCCAGTAGTTTCCTCTTTCGTTGGTGTCATGACTACCCAAAAGTACCTGGACAACTGAGCCATGGCGGCACACAGGTATGTGGTGTGTCAGAGGAGAAACGAGCCGTTCACATTTCTCCCTTTGTGGCAGGTAACGGCCCACAAACCTCACCGCACTTTAGGGACTGTTCTTTACTTGTCAGGGGAGGAGGGTGGCTGGTTGATTTTTATTTAATTTTTTTATTTTATTTTGATCCCCCCTATGTTAATCACTGATTGATGCTGTTTTTGAAGTATGAATAAGTCAATAAGTAATTTATTCCATTGAAATATCAGTGATGTATTATAGAAAAGTGATTTATCTTTTTATAAATGACAAAAGGCACATCTGCCTCATTTTTGCTGTGGTATTGTGATACTACTCAGAACTGTGATACTTTCACTGGTATCGTACCGTGGGGGGTGGGGAGCGGTGGGGGGTTGGGGGGGCGCCGAGGCGTCTAATACCATAAAACTAGCCAGGACCGCCTCTGACAATGCTAATACCAAAGTAAAGTACACTACAGTACTTAAGTGAATGTACCTTGTAAGATTCTACTAGCCTATTATCAGAATCAGAATCAGAATCAGAAATACTTTATTGATCCCCGAGGGGAAATTATTTATGTTACAGGTGCTCCTTGCAAGAGAGGAAAGATACGTGAAAATATAAGAAATTTAAACAATAGTATTTACAAATATATAGTTAAATAAACAGGAATTATTAACAAACATAAACGTAAATAAATATATATATATATATACATATATATATTGTTACACATTGCACATTATCTTACCCAATATGTTGACATCATAAATTATGTATTTGTTTTTTATATTTGGTTTTATCAGTCTACATCTTAAAAGTAATGAGTAACTAAAGTTTTAAAATAGGTCTGAATGTAGTTGATTAAAAAGTGCACTACTTACCTGTGAAGTTTAGTGGAGTAGAAAGTATAACCTAGCAGGAAATGCTGGTACCATTGATTATTCATATTTGGTATTATCAATGTTAATCTTCAAAGTAACTAGTAACTTAATTTTAAGTAAAATAAGCCTAAATGTAGTGGGTTAAAACATGTATAAGTGTATTGGAGTAGAAGGTATAAAGTAGCAGACAATGCTAATACCAAAGTAAAGTACACTACAGGACTTGAATAAATGTACCTTGTAAGGTTCTACTAGCCTATTAGCAATATTAGCTTAACCAATAACAAGACATCATAACTTATTTATTGATTATTTATATTTGGTATTATCAGTGTAAATCTTCAACATATCCTGTAACTTCAGTTTTAAACAAGTCTAAATGTTGGTTACAAAGTGCAGTATTTGTGAATTTTAGCTGGGAAGAAAGTATAAACTAGCAGAAAATGCTAGTACCAAAGTAAAGTACACTACAGTAGTTGAGTAAATGTAGTCAGTAACGTCCCTCCACCTGTGGTTACCATGGCACTGGCATCATTTAAACCGTTTTGTGTCAACTGTTGGAGACTTTGTGTGAGCCCGGGTCTCTGTGTAATTTCATTAGTGTGTTAGCTTGTAGCAGCCCCCCCCCCTTCTTCTTCGTCTCCCTGTTACGCAAAAAGCAGAGGCTGAATGTGATTTGCTGGAGTCAGCCCTCCCTCTTCAGGGGGTAACTTATTACGGGAGTTTGCAGGCGGAGTCGGTTTCCCCGAGAGATAAATTGTGTGTGGTATTATTGGAGGAGTCGGGTACGAAATTGTCCTTTCGCGTTTCCTGTGAGGGACAGTCAACAGTCTGAGCTCGAGACACCTGAAACCAAACCGCTAAATCACCGAGAGAGAGAAAGGGGGACATTACCGGGGGAGTTAACATGTCTGGAAACAAAGAGAGCGACGGCGGGTGGAAGACGTTTCTGTGGAATTCAGAGAAAAAGGAGTTTCTGGGACGAACAGGCAGCAGTTGGTGTAAGTCTTCATTTCCTTTATTTAACTTCCACGAGCGAGCTAACCGTGCGGAGACGGCGGTTACCGTGTCAAACACGCAGTGATGGAGGTTAGCTCAGAGAGGGGGAACTGTCGGTGTCCTGTTGGGATCTTTTTTTCTTCTTCTTCTCCATTTCCTGACTGTACAGACAGACAGACAGAGACAGACAGACAGCACCTGTTAGAGCTGACTGCCTTTGACATGCTGCGTCGTGACTTCGCTTTTCAATGGAGGCTGTGCGTTAGAAGTTGCTCTGTCAAAATCTGATTAAACTCAACTGTGGAGCACAAAACGGGCGTTTCTCACTGATATAGCCTCGTAGACACATTACAGGTCGAATATAGTTTAAAATAATGCTAATTATATTTAATATAAATCAATTAACTCGCTTTTTTTGGTTCCTTTTACACATTGAGTGTTAGCGCGTGAGTTTTACAAGACTCAAATTAGGCAAATTGTGGTTAATGCATTGTAATAAGAGATGATTACCGAAGGCGTAGCCCATACCGGGCCATTCATTAATAAACGTCCTTTATGAAAAGGTCATCCTGAAGGACAGTGTGTGGTGGGCCAGGACTTTTCAGTAATCCAAATGGTGAAAGTTGGGCTGGGTTGCCTCACTGCTCTTGTATTTTAGCCTCTTAAATGAGAGTAAAGAACCAACAAGAGGACATTTTATTCCTCTATATAATAAGCTGAATGGCTAATGAGTCGCTCATGTGTACAGCAGGCCCGGTTTGCTCTCACTCAAACCCAAGATTAATGGATCTAATCGTTTTACCCGTTTTCAAGACTTTAAGTCGGGGGAATGCTCGCCTTAATGCGGCCAGCACTGCTTGTTGATTTGATAGGATAACCACACGGGTCATTATACAGCGCCCATTAAGCTGGTTAAACCGTTTTAAAAATTACAAATGCCCCTTTTTTCCTGCCTCCCCAACCTGTGTGGAACACAGCCGGGTTCGGCCAGACACCGCTTGGTAACACGGTGCTGAACAGATCACGACTCACATGTCTCAAGGGCCGCCCCTCTCCATCTCACAGCCTTTGCTTTTTTTCTATGTTCCGCTGAAAGAAACGAAGCAGTGCTCGGCATGTCTGTGCCACTTTAAAGCTCTCATTCCTCACAGCTTCATCAAATAAACAGCTGATTTCCGAGAAAGAATGATAGCGAGGGGCAGAAATCACAGTAATGCTGCTGTGGTATCGTCACAGCTGCTGTGTGGCAACAATGGCGAGTTTATGGGCGAACTTACAGCAGCTACTTGTAGATGGAAAATTTCAGTTAACACGCTACTGGTGCAGTAATATCACCTCTCCTGTAGTTGCACGACTAGTATGCATCTACAACATGGTTACTGGTGGTGTTTGTCCAGAGGGGAGGTGATGTCGCACTTCAGTAAAAGCGAGCGATGTTGCTGTTAAAGCAACAGGTATGTCCTTGAAGGCAGAGAGTTGCTGCAACAGTCTCAGTGTGTCTGTGCAGCTCGCGTGAGCAATGTTCAACGCTACACGGTGATTAAAGTGAGCTGTTTCTATTTCTGCTGTTTGATATTTGGCAGATTGAGTGTCACACAGCGGCTCAGATCGTCTCCACCAGTGTTATAGTCACATTGACTTATGTAATGTCAGAGATATATGCACCTTAGCGTCGACTGGGCTTCAAGTATAAAGTGTGGAGAGATCATGCATTAAGTGTGGTGTGAAATGTGGTGACGGTTTCCTCACAGCACGCTGCAGCAGTCTGGTGGGGGGAGGTGCTCTCCATTCAAACTCTGCCTGTCACCACCAGTAGGCCAGTTTCTGAGCTATTTACGTATCTGTGCAACAGGGTTGATATGTGCCGACAAAATGGTGTTGCCTCTGTCACCCACGTGCACTCACAAAGCTCAGGTAGTTGGCGGCAACTATCACAATGCCCACATATTCTGCTTTTAGTCAACTAAGAAGTGATACTGATACTAAAATGAAAAGTCACAGAGCCAGACAGGGCTGACTGAAGCAAACAGTGGCTCTGACTTGTGACTTCACAACCCTGTTCATTTCACCTGCATCCATGTGAAAAAATATTTTGCAGAGACATTAGGTGCTGCTTTTTAATTTTAAATCCTAAAGAAATCCCTGCACATAGCTCCAATCCTAGACATCTGTTCAGCACGGGTGTCAGTGTATAGTTTCCCTCTCAACAGGTGCATATAGCGCAGCAGGCCTGCTATGGCTGCAGGCACGCTCATAAGAAAATAGCTCACCATGCCTTTACTTTGGTGGCCGGCGCTGTGACAACAAGTAGCCATGTTGAAGTGGAGATATGTCACACTTATTCAGATGTTTTACTTGTGCTTTTACGCTGATGAAGTTCTGAAGATGTCTTTAAGAGAAAAAGAGATGTTGCTCTCTTGATCACGTGTGCTGGAAACACTGCTCGTGTCCTTTCAGTGCGTTTTGAATGCCAAAATTCTCAGTATCAGAGTAGCACACGGCACGACGAGGGCAGGCACAGCGAGCCAACTGAATCTCCTGCAGACTTCTCAGTTAACGTGGCCTGTAGCAGGAGATAAGGCCGCGGAGCTGAACCTGTTATCAACCCACCAAACTGGTTTCGCTGTGGCTGATTTGGACATGAAACTGGCAGTGGGGAGACGTTTTTTGGGAAGGTGCCACAATAACAGCAAACACATGAGGAATCTGGGAGCGCTGATGGTTGTCTGTCGGTTTTCAGGAACCCAAAATCAGGAGCCAGGAGATGGCTGTTGCTGTTTGACAGTGATAGAAAAACAATCTAGCAGCTAAAAAGACTTGTGTTATGTAGATAGCCAAAAGAAAAATAAAGTTTTGGTAGAGTTTTTCCATGGATTTCAAGGCCCTTTGTTCTTAACAGTTACATTCCTTTAACAGAAATATTTGTATGGAGAATTTTAAGATCTTTCCATCAATTCAAAATATATTTGTTGTTCTATTAAATATCAATTACTCCCTTAGGTGCATGGGAAATCAAATAAACCAGTAAAAACTGGATTGTAAAGTTATTTTAGGTCAGTTTTTAGGGTGTGCAGTAGGACCAGACCATAAACTGTAAATTTTAAGGTTTCATTTGAGATCACAGAAGACAAACATGTTGTGTTTGGAGATTCACTGGTCTTTGAGATCACCACAGAAACATTTTTTACACCAGTTATGACCACAGTGTTACATCTCAGAGTCATGGTATAGAGGATTGTACAGAAACTTAATTACAGACAGAAAACACACCGTCTACTGAGAGCACACACAGTTAACTGTTGTTTTATGTCTTCCCTACTGAAACCGACTGAAAGTAGGCAAACAAGAAAGTTTTCTGTCTACAACGACGACATGAATAAACACAGAGGAAGAAAAAGTGGAGCCTTTTTTTCAGTTAGGCGAGGACAGTGTTTTCATGTCGAACCTGTTGTAAGTGACGACACGGTGGGGGGAAGGGTCTGCGTGAGAAGTGGCTTGTGACTCATTCTGTTGAACTGGGACCGTGGCCCTCCTGCTGTTGCATAATTGGAGTAAATTTTAAATCAGGTGAAAAAGGAAAATCCTACATGGAGTCACTATTGATGTAAAATGGCTTCCATAATGAGAAGAGAGGTGTGGAGGCTCTAGCAAAGGCAGCTTACAAGGTTTTTCTTGTCGCCTGAAGGGTTTGTCCAAAGTGTGCGAGCTGTTTAAAGATTTGAGACACAAACGAAGTTGAGAGAATAAAAGCTTTGCTCATGACTAGAACTGACTAGAGCTGCAACAGAAACCTAATTTGCGACTATTTTGATTTTTGAATATCCATTTTAATCACTTAATTAAATTAAAAAGCCAAACTTCTGCTGGTTTCATGCTTCTTAAGTGTGACAATTTAATGCTTTTCTTTGTCATACATGATAATAAATTAAATAGCTTAGGATTTTTGGACTGTTTTTATATTTTACTGTTTTACTGTTTATTTATATGTCGCTCTGGGCAATTACCAACATTTTTCACTATTTTCAGACATTTTTTTGACAAAATGATTAATTGTTTAATCAAGGTTGCAGCCCGAGAATTGACCTTACTTTGCTTTTAATTAAAAAATCTTCGTTTTTTTATGTTTACTGGTCATTGAATTAAAACTTGTTTCCGCACTGTAACACTCGAAAAAACGTTAATCATTTTTAGGTCTGCTTTCCCCCAAAATTGATTAATGGTTTGGTCTATGAAATGTCAAAAAATGTAAACAAAAAGCTCATCCTGATTTTCCACTTCAAGGTCTTTAAATGTCTTGTTTTGTCTCGCCAACAATCCAGAGATATTTAGTTTGCAATGATATTAAACAAACAGTACATCTTCACTAAAATCAGAGAATGTTTGGTATTTTTCCTTCATGAATGACTGAAAACATAAATTAAACAGTTAATCTGCGGTGTGTTGCACTTCTAATCCTTTTACACTATTAATGAAATGTTTGTTTTTACCCCTACAGTTAAAATCTTCCTCTTCTACGTGATATTCTATGGATGCTTGGCTGGAATTTTCATTGGGACCATTCAGGCGTTGCTGCTCACGTTAAGCGCCTACAAACCAACCTACCAGGACAGAGTCGCTCCCCCAGGTAAATTCACCATTCACATTTTTACTTTTTAAGTGTCCTGCTGCAGTGATGGATGTTTTTGTTCAAGCTCAAGAAAGAGTTGTTTTGGGCTGTATCAGAAATGTTTTTGGCTGTGTGAAGTCTCTGTGATGCTGCAGCTGTCTGTGGTTCATGTAGTAAAAAATGACTGTTGGGGTGTGCCTTGCAGCTACTCAATCAGTTGTCTTTCTGACCTTAGATAGGTTCAGCCATTTTGTCCTTCACTCCTCTCAGCCAGTCAATGTTCCCCCCCTCAGGCAACAGGGGAACTATTGTCGCTTACACCCATTGTGACTGAAATGATTCATGTGTGCTACGACTGTGTCACAGCCGACATGTTTACATAGACATGTGTGACCAGAGTTTGTAGCTCACTCTCTGTATAATAATGGGTTGGTTTTGTCACAGCTTAGAAGCCTTTAAGCTTGTTTTGCTGCAGAAAAATTCTAATCTGTAATCTTGTGAGAACATCAAACGCTGTTACAGTTACACTACGAGTGTTTTGAAATATCCTGAGAGCTTGGAGACGGTGTAGATTTTAGGTGCCCAGCCTTGTCTTGTTGTGCCAGTACTTGTTTGCACAGCACATGCTCTAGCCTTGGCGGTATTTTTAGCAGTCATTGTAAATGACTGGCTTCATGCACGCGGGTTAGTTTGCCTGCCGTTTTGTCTGTCAGCCGTCCACTGCTGTCGACAATCAAAGAGTAGCCTGGAAGAGACAGAAGTGTGGCGCGCTTTGAGCTGAAGTGAGTTTCCAGTAGTGGCATGATAAAGGAAGCAGGGAGTAGTTAGATTATTTTTTTTTTCAGAGCTCAAGCCCGCCTCTCACTCTGGGGCTAAAAGTTTCCATTGTGAGAGAGACACACGTGAGAGTGGATGGGTGGGGGCAGGGTGTTGGTGAACTTTCACAAGCCTCTACTGAAATTCAAATGACTAAACTTCCCTGTCTCTGCAGCTCAAATAACTCTAATTTCCCTCATAACTGTGGCAACAAATAAAGATTGGAGACTGAGAAAAAGCACATTACATGTCATGTTTGCTTTCACTGCTCTTACCCATCTCATTCTCTTCATGCCACGCCTCACCCGGGCCTTGTGCACAAGGTCTGTGGAAAATTACAGCTATAAAGAGCTGACAGAGACCATCTGAGGAAATCCCCAAGACCCTACATTGTGTGTTGTCCTAAGATAATAGACCCGAGGCTCTCTCCAGATTCTACAAAGAATAGGTCACATGACATACAGCTTATGTTGGGGAAAAAAAACAACAAATAGTTTTTATTGTTTTTCTCAAGTTGTTGTTTTTAACTCTCCTAGACTCAATCTTTTCCCACTTACTTTGTTTCTTATCAAAAACTGTTTTGTGTTTTTCAGGTCTATCACACACCCCACGCTCAGAAAAATCCGAAATTTCCTTCACCTTGACCTCGCCGAAAACATACAAGAAGTACATCGATGCCCTAGACACTTTCCTTGCGAATTACAATGATACGCTTCAGGAGAGTGAGCAGAAATTCGAGGACTGTGGAAGCAAGTATAATCCAATCACACAGGGACTGTTATACTCTCTGGCTGATCCCTGATTAGCATGTAACAATCAAGATTTGTCACTCATATTTATGTCTTTAGATCAGTTAACAATACATTCTCATAACAAACATCTTAATAACACTTCTTAAATGTACCGTTTGCAGCTGCTCCTTCAACATACAAGGACCGCGGCAGTCTGGAGACCGACTCAGAGGAGAGGAAAGCCTGCCGTTTCAGGAGGGCTTGGCTCGGTAGCTGCTCAGGGACTCCCGACACAAGTTATGGCTTCAAGGATGGAAAGCCGTGCATCATCGTCAAGCTCAACAGGATTGTCAACTTCAAACCAAAGGTAGGTTTACAGCACACTTAGAACATTATAGGTTTTATTTTTTACAGGTGCATTCACACTGATCAAGGGTTAAGAATAAGTTTTAAAGGGGAGCTATTATGCTCATTGTCGGGTTCATACCTGCATTTTGGGTTTTTGGAACATGTTTACATGCTTTAATGTTAGAAAAACACTATTTTTCCTCATACTGTCTGTACTGGAACACCTGTATTCCCCCTCAGCCTCAAACACTCCGCGTTTCTTTAAGCCCCCCTCTCAAAAAAGCCCTGTCTGCTCTGATTGGTAAGGATTTCAGGGTATAGCGGCACCTTTGAACGTGAATGATCACCAATAAGAGCTCCGGAACCAAAATCTTCACAAGCGGATATTTTCCAGCAGGAATATGACGTGAAATCGGAGAAAAATTTACACGATCAACGTTAGCATGTAGCAGTGTAGGCTAAACACTTAGCAGTAGCACGCCTGGAGCAGATAACCATAAAAAGAAATCCGTCACCAGCTGACGTCAGCTTGTCTCAAAAGTAGAAAAGACAGTTTTCAGAATGGTCTAAAGCCTGAGGTTTTTGCTCACAGATTATTTTTAAGTCATTATTTGAAACTTTGGCCAAGTTTGATACGAACATCCATCGTAACATTTTATGACAGAAAATAAGGAAAAGCATAATAGGTCCCCTTTAAACCAGTAATGTTTAAATGTGTCAGAAAAAAATATATGAGAGCAGATTCTTAAAGACTGACGAAACGGGTTTAACCTAATTTAACTACTATGAAACGTCACCCACCAAGGACTTAAACTTGGCAGCCCACGTGACACACAGTGTAAAGCAGCTGTGAAAATCGTGAAACTTAAAGCAGCACAAAAACAGTTCTTGGAAGGTAAATCAGCCGCATTCAGTAGCAGTAAATCAGGAAGTTTGGTTTTTAAAAAAAGCATGCAGAACATACTGTATGTTTGCCTATCTTACATACTTTATCTTCAGTACTGATTGACTAACTTTACAAGACATTTTCATGCATCCAGCTGCAGGCCACAAGTTGGATGTGATGGATTTTTTTGTTCTGACGTCACTTGAATGCAGCGAAGATGTGCTCCATGTCTTTGATGTGTAATATGTGTAAAATTCCCCATCATAGTCAGTTAACTGCTGCATATGTGAACAAAGCTGTGTACACTTCAGTGTCTCCAGAGGGACGCATGAGTCAGCGTCTGTTGGGGCTGAAAACTACAAGTTTCAAAATGATGTGAAGTTAAAAGAAGTGACGTTTCTAGATTTTTGTAGCCCGCTCCTACAGCCACATTAGCCGATGCAAGCACAACACATGACTGAACTGTGGGCTGGTAGAGTTGTGGGTAATGTAGGCGGCTGAACTAAAAAACAGTTTTTATCTTTTTAAACTGTCCATCATGATTGAAACACAGTTACAGACAGAGCTACATTAGTGGAATACTCCACAAGTTACAAATTGTAACTCACTACACAAAAGTAACATGCTGTTTTACACATTTGCAACCTTGCCGTGGTCTTGGAGGCAACTTACTTAAATACTAAATAAACTCGCAACACACCAAGTTGCATGCAAGTTGCACCATTTACAACCATCACCCTGGTTCTGCTGCCGACCACAATAAAACCTTACAAACGACACACCAGGATGTTCATGAACATGTCTCTCTTATTTCAGGCTCCTTCTAACAATGAGTCCCTCCCAGACGCTCTGCAGAGCAGACTTCAGCCCAACGTGATCCCCATTCACTGCAAAAATAAGGTATGTTTGATTTGACAGCATTTGGCCATGATGTATAAGTACATACAGTATGTATTGATGCCGTAAGAAAGGTTCGAATCAAAGTCAACCTTGCTGTTTGCAGAGAGTCGAGGACGAAGGCAAGATCGGAGAGATCAAGTACTTTGGCATGGGCGAAGGCTTTCCTCTCCAGTACTACCCGTACTACGGCAAAGCGCTGCACCCCCAGTACCTGCAGCCTCTGGTGGCCATTCAGTTTACCAACCTCACCATAGGCCAGGATATCCGCATCGAGTGCAAAGCATATGGCGCAAACATCGCCTACAGCGAGAAAGACCGCTATCAAGGACGCTTTGATGTTAAGTTCCAAATCGAGTCGTGACCTCAGCCATGACGAGCACTCTCATTTTGAAACAACTAAAATGTAGAGAATAAAAGAGTTCAGATAAAACACCACTAGTCTTTGAACATTCATAATATACAGGACCTACACTTAATCTGTGTGCTTTACACTAGCTTTTCTGTGTGTTTGTCGAGGGTTAGAATGTAAAATACAAGAGTAGCAATAGCAAATATTTATTCTACTGTACATGAAAATATTCCTTGAGCCATGGGATGTGTTCATCTATTACTGTAAAACCGCAATTCCACTACTGACGTGTAGCGAGCTGTGTTTCTGTCCCCAAAGTATTTCATCCTAATGTGGTTTCTATATATTTTTGGAGTGTCCAGTGCTGTAGTCGAGTCCTGTTGTAATCTCTTCTGTCTTATGTCAGCTTTAGTGGTCCAAGGTGTGTGCGTGTACGCTCGTGTCCGTGTGCAGGTGTGTTACTCAATGTGAGAGCGTGGGGTGTGTGTCAATGTGCTCTGACTAACTGAAATACTAGCATGGTACTCTGAACCTTTACGGCCCATGTTTGAGTAAATGACTGCGCTCCATGGAATCCTTTTGTTCTTTTTTGGCATGTTTCTTCATCCAAGTTCAAGTTGACTGCGGAAGGATATGTTTGTACACCTTTTCTTTGTTGTTCACCTTAGCTGTAGGATATGGTTTGATGACATTTCTGTTTGATACTCTTACATCTGTTCATTCTTAACTCATAGTGTAGAGCTTTGTGGGTCCAGCCTAGAAGACTGTCACCTCCATGGAAACAGTGGCAACTCAGTGCTTGAAATCTGTTTTGCTGGAGACATCACATGACGTGATGCAACTTACTATTGAATGTTTTAGCCATTTTCATGGTGGAAGAATTTTATATTTATGCAGTTGTACATTTTTTTCAAAGTGTAATGTATGAATCCAATACCAAAGTCGCTGGTCAAAAAGTTAGAGAATATCAGAGGCAATGCAGTATCCCGTGTAATAAGATGTTTAGTCGGTGTGAAAATACTTAATTCAATGTTGAAGATCAAAACACTTGTCAGGAGTCTGCTCTTGTCACTTTATTTAATCTGCATAAGGCTGAAACAATAAAACAGAAAAATGAGACAACTGTGAAGTCTGTGAATATGTAGTGAAATGTTTTCTTGTTGCGCTCATCCGTCCAAAATCTTGAAGAAATATTGCACCTGTAAAAGGAAGAGAAAATAAATTACAGTACCGATTGAATTTAAACAAAGAGTCAGTTCGAAACAGAAACAGATTTTTCTCCTAACCTGTAGTGCTATTTATTGGTGTGAGTTGATGAGTGTTGGAGAAATCGGCTGTAGAGATGTCTGCCTTCTCCCAGTATAACAGAACGAGATGACACTCGGCACCAAAAAATACATCTGAAAAACTCAACATCAGTGTCTCTTTCCAGAAGTCATGACCTAGCTACTCAAGATAATCCACAGACATTGTCATGAGCAGTTTCAAGTAGGAACTATTTTCTTTCTACCAAACTACACCTGCCAAACGTATCATTGCACAGAGGGCAGTGTGCATCTACTGCTAGCTCACCTAGCACCACCGAGCTAGCTACTGTTACAGTTCATCCAAGGAGGACGCCATTAATGCACGAGGCTCTTGTCCACAAGACCTCAGGAGGTGCGCCTGGCTTTAAAGCCAATATTTGTTTGGCCAAACAGTGGACTTACAACTTCTGAGTCGTCATGTGATGCCACTAGGCCCAAAAAGGCTGTTTCCTATAGACTTAACATGTTGAAAGAGACATCTGTAAATCAGCTGATACATAATTTTTTAGCGTTGCAACCCCTGTGAAATGACTTGTATCACTATTAAGTTCAGACCCATTCAGTCCACAAACATTTGGAAAGTCTAGAAAAGTCACAAGATTGGATCATTTTATTTCCTCTCAAGTTAGCCGAGGGCTAAACCAGAAGTTAGCCGCTCAGCCACCAATGATGATGAAGCAGCGCATATCATCCAGGTGATTTTACATGCAGCAGTTTGTGGCTTCAGGTCCCACTGAGCAACTTTCATTGGAATGAACGGGGTCCCGCGTCGAATGCTACATCCAGGTGTTTTTAACACATCCATACCCATCCATGAGTAGATGCACGTTTCCTTCTGTGTCGTGATTTGGTTGCTGGAATCAGTTTGTTACAAAGAAAATAGTTCCGACATGAAACTGCTCACAAGGTCTTTGGATTATCTTAAATATCAAGGTCATGATTTCTGGTAAGAGACTTTGCTGACATTGCTGAAACATTGCCAACACTTGACAACTCGCACCAAAACAATCTGATTAATAAAAGCTCTAGAGGAAGAGGAAAAATACTTAGTTTTGATTTTGGGGCTACCTGTCCCTTTAACATCAAAGTATGAGCCAGTCTTTTCTCTGTGATATCAGAATGATGACACTGTAAACGTTGAGAGTAAATTCTCTGTACAAGCCCTTTCTTGGCCACTGTGTCCCGGTCTTGGGAAAATGGCAGCTCAGTCAGTCACAGGCTAATGTTTAACAAGGAGGCATTTGTCCGGGCAACAGATCAGGAGTGAACAATGACGCTCGATGGGTCAGACCCACTCCCTACAAAACAATGGTTTTGTTTCAAATTCCTCTGCCATTCTTGTTCTCCTCAAAACGCAGTGTGAGCTGAGGTTGCCCCGGCCCACAGAGCAGAGTCATGAGACACGGCTTCTCACAGAGTCGGGGGTTTTGTTCTTGGCCAAACGCAAGGTAGTTATTTATGCATGGACTCAAAGACAATGAGGAAACCTATTTGCAGGATCAGAGAAACTACAGATGGAATCACGTGGGTGTACTCCACAGCACATGGAGCGTACAATGTGTGTGTGTGTGTGTGTGTGTGTGTCAGTGACATAGCACCCACCTCCAGAACACCGTCTTCAGGGAGGTCTGTACAGTGGACGGCGTTTTTCACTTTGTCTTTACCGTAAAGAGCACGCAGCGTGTTTGGACGAAGATGCCGTGAAATTTCCTGTTGGATGAAAACATCTCGATCGTGACTCCTTCAACTCATAAACACAGACAAATCATCTTATTAATATTCAACTCTTGACTAGAGCTGCAACTAATGATTGTATGTGTTATCAGTTAATTTGCCCATTATTTTCCCAATTAATCAATTATTTAATTACTTAAATGAAAGAAAATAATTAAATCATGCCGTGTGTAATTTCCCATAGCCAAAGGTTACATCTTTAAAAAGTATGTTTTATTAAACTATTCAGTTTATCACTATGTATGACAAAGACAAGCAGCAAATTCTTTCATTCAAAATTAAAAGCACATATTTTTCCTGTTACCTGCAGTGCTGTTTGTCAGTCTAGATTAATTTGGTGTGAGTTGCTGAGTGTTGGAGATGTCAGCTGTAGAGATGTCTGCCTTCTTTCCAGTTTAATGGGACTAGTTGGCGCTGGAGCAACTAGCAACGCCGACACCAGAGGAATCTAGACTCATAAACAGCACTACAGATGAGATGGAAAATGTGTACTTTTGACTTTGGGGTGAACTGTCCCTTTAAAAAGCATGAAATCAGCAAATGTTTGACTTTTTTTTTTGCTTTAAAAAAAGACTATAATTTGATGATCAAAATAGTTGCCAATTAACTGACTAATTGTTGCAGCTCTACCCGGCACCACAAACATGGAACTAACACCAGTGATGTAAAAGGTTTGAAATATAAAAACAAGTCCTGTGTGAAAGACAGAGTGGAGTTTTGAAACTGAACATCCTGTACTGTTGCATGTTACCGAGACACAGTGATTACTCAGCAACTAAACATGTGATCCAGCAGAGGAAGTGACCAAACACTCACACTCAGCAACCTTTTTACACACTCAATAGTAATAAAGGGACAGATTACTACTATTTGCTTTTTACATTTCAGAATTTAAATGTTAACCAGAAGCAAAATCTCAGTCTCTTGATATATATACCGCAGCAGGTATTGATACTTTTGGCTCACTACATGATTTATGTTTAAACGACATATTCCAGTTTCCATACTCCTCGCTATAAAAGGCAACAAATTAAATATAACATTCTTACCTTAAAATATTCTCTCATTACTGTACATAGCAAATATATTAAGGAGACACTTAGTTCCCCTTTTCACTGCTCACAAATGCATTTTTTTTGTCCAGGCAGTAGTTTCATCTTGTGTGTCTGCTCTTTTTCTTTCAACATCAGACACTCCCAAGGTCAAAGCCGGGCTACTCCTGGTGCCTCCAGGAAATGCAACCCTCCCACAGGGTCCACCATCAGGGGAGGGACAATGTCTAAATAATTAATTCCCCAAGACGACTATTAACTCTTAGGGGATGCAAACAGTATATGACATACATGTTTGATGTTTGAGCAGTAGGGTCAACATCAAAGCATATATACTTCAATCTGATCAAAGTCAGCCACTGTTACTTAACGTCTCTCTTCTTATCAGAGAATCAACAATATAACAAAGTTTGTTTCGTCTCATAAATAATCTTACCGTGTCTTACGGCAGGGAAACATTCCCTATGACAAGTTTTTTATCCTCCTGTGGTTTATGAGAGCGCACACAAAAGGCAGGAACAAGTTTCAAGGTCATGAATCAACTTAAACAAAAGTCTCCCGGTTCTAATGATCGGTTGTACGACACAGCATTGAATTGACTACGTAAGAAATAAAATCTGCTGCGGGGTTCAAGGATCATGGGAAATGTGGATCACCTGGGAACTACGGGCCAGCTGAGTTCTTTTTTTAGCTATTGGTTTTTAAAGTTACACATTTGTTTATGATGATTAATGTGTTTTTCCAACAGGGCAATAAAAGAGTCAGACAAAAGTTCCATCATGCAACATACAACATACAAAGGATCTATAAGCCTAAGTCTAAATACTGCATGTTACTGGGTTTTTTTTGGTTCCCAGCCTTAAGCCAGGTGGTAACATGAAAAAAAAAGAAGCAGCAGCCAAATTTCAAGCATGCCAACAAACACAACAGTGTCAATGAGGTGATGATCTTTGGCCAAATGGCAGTCATGTCAATCAATTTGATCTCATTAGATCAGAGTAAAGTCCTTCTGGGGTCAAACCTCTCTTCTCGTGATATAAAGTAACACTGTAAAAGCTTCACAGCTCAAATTGCAAAAGAACGAAGGGACATGGACGTTTCAAATGGTAGTTTCCATTTATACATTCAGCCACTGTGGAGATGTCAACGTCTGAAGGCGAGGGAAAACTCTTTCATCTTAGTTTCCCTTGGGATTAATACAGTGTTTATCTATCTAATTTAAGCACATGTGTTTAAAGGAGCATAACATCAGTATGCTGTAAGCTGTAAGCGGGTGATTTCCGTCCGTCCCTAGGGACAGGTCGCGGGGTCTCACCAACGCTTTCCAGTTCCTCCTGGGGGATCCCGAGGCATTCCCAGGCCAGATGAGATACATAATCCCTCCAGCCTGTTCTGGCTCTGCCCCAGGGTTTGCTACCAGTTAGATGTGCCCAGAAACAATGGGAGGCAGCTGGGAGGCATCCTGATCAGATGCCTGAACCACCTCAACTCACCCCTTTCAATGTGGAGGAGCAGCAGCTCTACTTCAAGCTTCCTCCAAATGTCTGAGCTCCTCACCTTATCTCTAAGGCTGAGACCAGTGACCCTACAGAGTAAACTATTTTCAGCCACTTGTATCGCAATCTCATTTTGATCGCTACCAAAAGCTCATGACCATAGGTGAGGGTGAGAACGTAGATGGACTGTTAAATCAAGAGCTTTGCCTTCCGCCTGAGCTCCCACATCACCACCACTGTCCAGTTCAGTGCCCGCATTACTGTGGACGCTTTGCCAAAAAACCTATCCATCCCAGTCTCCATTTTACCCTCACTCACGAGCAAGACCCTGAGATACTTGAACTCCTTCGCTAGGAGCAGTAACACTCTCCCGACCCATAGGGGGAATCCTTCGTTTTCCAGCAGAGATCCATGACCTCAGACTTGGAGGTACTGACTCTCATCCCGACTGCTTCACACTTGGCTGCAAACCGCCCCAGTGCATGCTGGAGGTTACGGCATGATGAAGCCAAGAGAAAAATACTGACCCAGGAAAATATACACTTAACATCTGACATGAAAAAAAAAAATGCTGAGAACACAAACCCTCTGAGAGGTCTCCTTAATGAGTCATATGATACTGAGCTGAGGAACATAGGATCCTGGGAACATTAATACGCCCCCGCACTTCTGGGGTTATAAATATTGAGTGGCATGGCCCTAGGGATGGCAATGTTAATCGTTGGTCAGTCCACCAGTAGTCCGACTCACGGGATGTAGACTGTGGCTATAAGCCTGCCACAGGCTGGCTTTGTAGGCACGACATTCTCCTTCCCTTTCACTATCTGTGTTACTTTTTTCAAATCCCCTTCACTACGAAAAACAACACATGCCTCAGAGCTAACAACCTGCACACTGAAAAAGGCAAGTTAGGATGAAGATTTGGATGGTAAGTAAGGCATGCCTGCTTTGTTCTTTAAGTGAGATGTTGTAAAGATCTACATCAACAACAACCTAGCACCTTGGAAAAACCTCTGTCTCACAGGTCTCTCTTACCCGAAGTTGATCCAGAGAAATATCTCAGCTACTAGCTGACATTCATGGTCTTCAGAGGATGAATCCTGCTTAACTTGATAATCAACTGTTCCTTTAGCACCACCAGCCATGAGATCAAAATTGTATTTTTCGCATACAAATACCTGCTAAACTAACGACATTCCCATCAGCCTCTGCTGTACTTTATGTTTGGTGCTAACATGTTAGCATTAGGGATGTCAAGAGTTAACTGGTAATCGGTTAACCACAGAGAATTTGACCAGTTACACACGTCAGTCTATAGGTTAATTTTGCCATCTTCAGTTTACTGCACTGAACACCACCTGGGTCTGGTAGGAGCTGGTTAGCTGTGCTGCTCAATCAGTGATAACCACTAGTAACGCAGACCCGACCCACATCGTTGCTGTAGAAACATTGTGCTCATCCTCCTGTCTCCCCAAGCTCACCCCAGTGAGTAGGTGGCTCAATTTTTGAGCTGTAAAGCCCTTTTAACATTTACTGTGTTATCATTGTTTGCTCTTTTACCAGCATTAGCAGTGTCAGCACTGCTAATGGTGCTAACATTGTTATTAACAATGCTAAAGGGGTCTTGTGACTCAAAATGAAGCTGCTTACTAAAGGGGTAGACCTGGCGAAGACTGGAGGGTGGGCACAATGTTTCAGCAGCAACGTGTTTTGGCACCAGGACAGATTTGCCAGCTGTAATTGCTGACTGAGTGGTACCACCAGCTAGCTGATGTTAGCTCCCACCCTACCCAGGTGGAGCATGGTGCATAGCAGCTAATGAGCCACTGGAGACCCAAGGGTGGGCAGTGGGCGTGTTTCCACATGTTTGCTGTCTGTCAGCAAAGCCGACAGATATAAAACAAAAGGCAGGATGAGCAGCCTTGCTGTGTCATATTACAGCCTCACAGAGCTGCTAGCATGGCTGCAGACTTTTGGTGGTCAAACTGAACTGGCTTGCAAAATGACTTGTAATAAATTTTGCCATTGTAGTCCAGTGATCGTTTGGCAAATTCAATTAACACTACAGAAAGTCTTCACAAAAACGGTTATTATAAAACTCAAAGTCAGTTATTATCAGCTAAACTGTAACAGTGGTTTTTCAAGTACCATCATCTGGCTAATTGGTATAATTGTTAGCATCAATCAGATTGTATCAGTCAGACAGACGTTCAACAATTAGAAACTAAAGCAGAACTTCTTACATGGCTGCTCAGCTGTATAATAATCTTTGTCAGTATAATGATTTGTGTCTGTATGTCGTTGGTATGTGTCTCAGGAAACACAATACAGCAGCTTGTGAGTACAGTAACAACCTACAAAATGGCCCTGACCAGGCAGTGGCCTCTTGTTTATGTGTCCCATGTCACACGTGACTGAAGCCAATGATGGTAAAGGGAAAATTAGAGATAAACTTAGAGATTTACTTATGATAAAAGAATTCTTTGCAAAGCACTGCTCTCTGTAATTACATTAGTTACTCATGAGTGACCTACTGTCAGAGTTTAATTTGATTTTAATGAGTCCCATAGTGTGCTAGACCGATGTTCACGTAACGACTGCTGCCTTTTGTGGACAGTAATGGCCGGGGCAGAGTGACCTGGTAGTTACATGACCGTCCAGAACTCTAAAAGTTTCACGTCTGATTGTTCATGCTCTGCTGACTGTCCAGCCCTGCTGAAGTGAGGGAGTCTGACCACAGTGGATACCAGTGTGGTTTAGGCACATTTAAAAAAACCAGGCTCGCTCCATTTCAGTCACTGTGTTATCGAAGGATTCTGCCAACCCAACCACTAACAAACATGCAAATAGAACAGTGTTTCCCCTGGAGTGACTGCGTTAGCCTGGCAGAGAGGGGGAGGGTTCATGCTAACCCAATTACACATTCATTGTATCACCTACCACCACACCAAATCCCTCTCTCAAATGCAACACTGATAGTTCTTCAAAGCTTCTTTAAATATGTATCAGTCCACAGTCTACATGAACCACACTTTGCAATTATTCAGTAAGAAAAATATGTCACTATTGAAGCTGGTTACATTACAGCTGTTACTCCCATTATTTTCCTCTTCCAAAACAGTGGTGAACAACTCCAGGATCAAATGCCAGGAGTTGAGTTTTCATTCAAACAAAATCCTAACTGTTGTGTTAAATGTGTGCCAAATGAAGCACACACAGAGCACACTGGGCCAATGAGGCATTTTAAAACGCTATTTATAAAAAATGGGGTCCGGCACAGTCCACATAAAACGCACTGCAGCCACGTTACATCACTTCCAGCAAACTTCACAGAGAACAATGAGGGCAAAACAGCATCACTGATCCGTTTAAACCAAATATTCTCTGGTGTGGCTCAGCTTTAAACACAAAAACACAGAATCTCTCAGCATGTTAGAGTGACGTTTACTACAGTGCCTGTTTGTAACCTGCAGCCTACTGACAGCATTATCTTCACTTCACCTACTCAACTGACTTTAGCAGTTAAAATAACAGACGCTCCACTGTCCTGCTGTCGTTACAGACATGTGGAGTGACCACAGACACTTTCCTTGCTCATGGATTCACAGTGATGCACCTCTGCAGAATGAATATGGGGGAAACACTGTAATGAATATCTGGTGTTATTTTTGGCTTGACAAATGCTAGTTAAGGTGAACAACTGCCGTAAACGTTTGAAATAACTCATAACTTTTCACCTACATATAGCTTGGTGAAATAAAAAAAGGCCTGTGGTTGAATTTCCATTTTGATCAAAATCCCCAAAATGTGTTTTTATCTAGAGATTTATCTAAAGATTACTGTATTTCATTTTAACAAATAAGCTGCAGAAAAGTGCCATGTACACCTTGGACAAATGTCTTACCTATGAAAATACAATCTGACATTATACTGTGTTGGGGTGGCTTTAGATTTAATAAAAAAAAAAAAACTAGGCTTATATAAAATGAAATAAAATAATATAATATAAAATGAAATAAAATAATATAAGATCAAATGAAATAAAATAATATAAGATCAAATGAAATAAAATAATATAAGATCAAATAAAATAATCAGAGAAACACAAATCTTGCCATCACAAATCTGAAAAATGTAATAAAATTAAATTTCATGTGCGTTATTATTTATGACAGACATCTTGTGTCTTGACCTCAATCACGAGGCATGTAACTCTTGTCTTATCATAGATTTATAGCTTTATAGCTGGAATGGTATTTCTTGTGTTTTTATTACACCATACTATCTTTTCATGTTTTATTACTACAACTACTACTACTACTACTGTCTGTTGGCACACTGTCCTTTTGTGTTTTTATTCTATATAAAAATTAACCATATAAAGAATACATATATGCAATGTAAATACAAAATGTCTGCTCTGTGTAAAAATATTGTCTTTAAAAGCAGTCATAGATTTCTGTAATCTCCCTCACATTACAAAACTTGAAAAAAGCAATCCCAGTTTGTTGTTACAATTTTCAACATTAGGTTTAATCAACGACAAACTCTCTTGGTTTTAAAAAAAGAACATTGACGTGTGTAAACGGGGTGAATCAAGTTTCTGTCCTGCTCAGATGGATCTTTTGAGTGTACTACAGTGCACTAAATTTAGCATAGTGACTGGCTACCAGGAACAGCTGATATCTTTTTCCACAAAAGCATTACGCAGATGGGTCAAAAATCAATAGGAAAAGCATATTTTTAGCCAACATGATGCATGGATAGTGTCTTAGCCTCCTGCAACAGGAAGTTCAGGCCTATTTGATCATCTCTTACACCCATCATCTACAGTAAGACAGAGTGAGGCACCATGCTCTGCTCATGTGTAGTGGAGGGCACAGATTTATTAAGGTGCTGATTTAAAGAGGAAGTAATAAAACACAATGGAAGAAGGTAGAGAGTTAAATCTGGGTCAGGACCGTTGTGTCTGTCCACTCTGATATCAGCACACATCACAAGACAGAGCACGGTCACATGCCTGAGTTGGTACAATTCAAAGCAGCTATGGGTGTGGAGGTGTGAATACATGAGACAAAAATACAGTACAGGATGTATGAATGCTGTATGAAGAGGTCAGAATGTTTATTAATAGTTAAGGGTCAGTTGTTTGTGGTAAGAACAGATTATTGATTAATTCCAGAGTACTTAAGACTAATCTATAAACAACTGAGGTCTTGTGTGAATAAAAACACATGACTACAGAGCTGAACGGCTCGATGACCTCAAACACACTTTATCATATTAGAGTTGATGGCAGATCAATTTAAAGGGATTTTTCAGATTTTTTGAAGTGGGGTTGTACAAGGTACTGACTTATAATCACTGTATTGCTCACAGTAGATGGTGGTCAACACGCCCCAGTTTGAAGAAGCAGGCAGGAGTACCACCACAGAAGACAGGGGCAGCTGCAAAACTTATTTTAGGTACCTCCGAAAAAAATCTTGATCAGTGTAGGTGTAAGTTATATTTAGAATATTTTCATAGCTTTATCTTGCTGTCAAACAGCCCTTTCCAATGAAGAACTGAAGCTGTTGTCAATGCTCTCCTTAAAT
This sequence comes from Epinephelus moara, assembly GCF_006386435.1. NCBI lineage: Eukaryota > Metazoa > Chordata > Actinopteri > Perciformes > Serranidae > Epinephelus > Epinephelus moara. The sequence continues at coordinate 7,583,678 of NC_065515.1, read as the reverse complement.
CCAGACTCCATTTACAAAAACAGCAATTTTATCTCACAGAACTCAGGATGGGCACGAGTACTCGATTTGGACGTCAGTATTTGTTTAACGTTTACAGTAATCACCACCCAACCTCCCATATGTGAATGTGACTTTTACTTTTATTTTTTCATATTTAAAATGGGTGAAATATTTCATTGTAGAGCTGCATGCAGCGTATTGCTTCACTCAGTGCCTCCTTGCCCTGCTGTCGCTCGCTCTCTGTTTATCATGAGACTACTGCTGTGGGAGCACTGACAGAGCTAACTGTTAGCATCACATGGCTAACAGTTATCAACCTCTGTAACAGCAGCAACAGAAAGTTTGCTGATTTCTCTTATGTTAACTTTGAATTCATGGTTTAAAAGGCTAATTGAAGCCTTGTTTAATAAAGGAATTTCAAATTACACATGTATTCCATTGTTGGCCAATTTACATTTCAGTCAGGAACACTTTTGTCAAAGGAAACTTTATTTCCATTTGCAGTATTATATTTGGCGGTATGGCTCTGTTCTGGGGCCCCTCAGCCTTTCCTTGGGCCTACGCAGAAAGCCTCTTCCACAAACCTACGTGGAAAGCATAAGGTGGAGAGAGCACACCTCTACCCTTCCACGTGCAAATGAGGAAGAGGCAAACCTTCCTGCCCTTCCATGCGCCTACATGGAAAGCCTAAGGCAGGGAGAGCAGCAGCAGAGCACATTCTTACACAGAAAACAGGAGTTGTCGGTCTACTGCTGCCTCGATCAATTAGTTTGTTTCTATTATTGTGTGACTTTCTATCCCTCTAAAACCAAAGTCACACAATAGCACAAACAAACTAAGTGATTGAGGCAGCAGTAGACCAACAACTCCTGTTTTCTGTGAGGTAAAATGATTCATTTTGTCAAAGGAGTCTGGTGGCTTTAAAGAGGGCATAGATGATCATCATGATCCACTTTATCATGATCAAGTGGAAAAACTATTCAAAAAACATACTTCTAAACTGTTCTGATTTTTGTTAGGTGGCTAAAATACTTTTTGTTGCTGCCCCAATCCACAGCAGCACATTTGCTTATCTTCCGTGGCCAAAACGGGGGCGTGCTGACTGCCATCCACTGTAGGTGATACACTGACTATGGATAAGTACCTCATATAACCCCACTTCAAAGAATTCAAACAATCCCTTTAAATTGATCTAGCATCAACTCTAACATGATAAAGTAAAAAGTGTGTCAGCTGCACAGTCATGTGTTTTTATTCACACAAGATCTGTATTGTTTATAGATTGGTCTTAAGTCAACTACAATTTATCAATATTAGCCCGTTCTTAGCACAAACAACTGACCCTTCCTTTTTAATAAGCATTCTGACCTCTTTATACAGTCTGGCCTTCCAGTGTTTGTTCAGTCCAACCTGTCAGCCTGATAATGGCGTCTGGAATGTCCTCACACACTTCTTTTGTCAAGAAAATGTCCTGTACTTTGGTACTGAGCAGAACAATGTTACACAGACACACACGCCCTCCCAGTGACCTCATCAGCTAGCCTCTAACACGCTGATCTAGACCACAACATTTCTCCTCTGAGGGCTCGGTGCTGCTGAGACTTTCCATTTATCTCGTGTATCAAATGACCGACCTCCACCGAAGAGTAGGAGTGTTGATGTTTAGGTTATTTGTCAGATAACAGAAAGGTGGTGAGTTTGAGGTCACGGAGTTATGAAACTGCTTCAACTCCCAGTTAGTCAGTTGAGTCTGAAGCAATCAAGGAGGTTACAGAGGCTTTAAAGGAGAACAAAGTGTCAGAATGAATGACAGCATCTGAAGGAGAGAGCCTCTGGCAGCAGCCTGAACTATGTCAAATATAGTGAGAAATTTATTTCCCCCCGTATACACTGATGCCACCTTATTGCTCAGATCCCCTTTTTTCAATTGTTCACACCTAAACTGACCAAAACGTGCAGAAGAGGCCGGTGAAGTCAGCGTTAACAGTTTTATCTATAAGCTAATGTGCAACAAATTTGTGACCATGTTGACAAGGACGAGGAGAAAGTGAGACACATTTTTTGTGGCGCAATGGCTGCTCCTTTTGTTCAGAGGTGTGCACGGATGCGGAGTCGGAGCAAGGAGTGGTGGGATCCTGGCTAAAGCTTCACTGGCACAGATTTCATTCAATAAATTACAGGACAGCAAGGGCTACTTTTAACTACATCCTCCATGTTTGTATTCACAGAGTGACTCCTGCCAGTAAGAACTGTGATGAATGTCAATTTAGACTGATGTAAAAGTCGCATAAATGCCAATATGTGTAGACTGAGGTCACACTGCACAAACCGGACCTGTATCTGACTTAGTATTACATATGAAAGAGGGCCCAAAATAGAATTGAAAAAGATCAGATTCCATGTTGTTTGTGCTTTTCACACTTCAGTGAAACAAAAACAAACAAACCAACCAAAAAAAAAAAAACAGATCAAACTCACAAAAGAGGAAATCATTCGTCTGAATGTAGCTTAAGTATTGCAGGAATTCACCCAACCATACACTGATCTGAAGAGGGCAACTAATACAATAAGATAGGGTGGTCACAAAGGTTAAATTATTTTGGCACCAATGGTGTATTTCAGTGATCGTCAACTGGCTGAAGCTTTGGCGGACCACATACAGTAATTATTATAATTAGCAAGTTGACCCTCAACTTGTGGGACAGGTTCAGGCAAGCTTACTAGAAAAATATTAAAATTTGAAATGTCAAAAAGCAACAAAGCAGCGTCCCGAGTAAGTTATTAATAACTCATAGAAATGTTGCGTGCAATAGTCCACCTTCCACCTTCTCATCCCCTCTCTATGTCACTGTCAGGTCTGAGTCCTGATGATTGTGCTACTATAATGTATTAAGTTCACAGTGTGCGGGTCATATTTTCTGCTGGTTGGACAATATGAATTGGATACGCTTAGGCAGCTGAAACAAATTCCTGCCATATCTTTATTTAATAGGGGCAAACTCACAGCTCTCATTTAATGTTGTGTTTTATTTTTTTAATCATTATTAAAATAATTGTATTATATTATAAAAAAAAAATAGGCTGATTAGGCTCTTTTTTTTTGAAAGTCTGCTCCCCACAGTGTCTGCTTAGAAAAACTCTGTCCCTTGGACTAATGTAGCTGATGACCCCTGGTGCACTGTCATGTGACCTGGAAATCATTAGCCAATTAATTGACCCCTTTCCCGCTCTGTGGCTGCATTGTCGGTCACATTTTGATAGTGGCCTGGAGGACTGACAGAAAGCACAACAAAATAATTAAATAAACTGAATTTTAAAAAAAGAAACAGCAGAAATGACGAGACATGAAAGAACAGAATTATTTTTAACAAGACTGACAGCTGAGTCATGGACGACTGCTGAACTGGTGGGGGAGCTGTGCAGGTGTGTAGTCCCTCATTTTTATGGTGGCAGAGCGTCTTATCATTAGATTTCACATCACGAACCAGCACAGCCCTGCAGCACTGGTTCCACAGCACCCAAAATCACACACATGTACTGCACGTGTTCACACACTCGCTCACACACACATACACACAGACCAGCTCTGTTATGTGGTCATAAAGACCACAAAGTCTTGACAGTGTGCACTGAGCTCGGCTAAAACAACATTCTCCAACTTATCATGAGTTTATTTTGTCTCATTCAAGATTCTTCAAACCCGATACATCTGCATTACTTTTCATGTCATCAGCTTTGAACCAATCAGAGCTTGAAATGAAATAAATATTAAGCTCAGTTATGTAGAAAATACGGAGCTCCTCAGTCACCTGGTTTCCAGCTGTCAGACTTAATGACGCTGTACACCAGAGTTAGATCACACAGTAAAACCTAAACTCAGAAGATTTAGTCAGGTTTATGCAGGATACAAGACAGAGAGAATGCCAAATAGTTGGCTGCACAGGCTCTAAGATAAGATAAGCGTTTATTGATCCCCAGAGGGGAAATACACAAATAACTTAAAATAAAAAGGGACACAGAGGAAGGACAATAATGTTGTTGTTGCTTTTTCCAGGCTAAACAGTCAAACTCACACAGCAGCAGAAATGGCTTCATTTATAAAGTAAAGCAAACAAATTATATTATTGGAACATTTTTGAGGGGAGCATTTATAGCAGTGCCGTTGTATTAAACTGCATTAAGTTTGGCTGTAGTCAAAATAAAGTGGCAGCTGACTGTATGTTACATATGAAAATGGCATGTGTTGTTTGTAAGAATGTATTTATATGTTTATTGTTCATGTCACTTAATTATTTTCTTTTGTTTTTTTTGTCTTGCATGTTCAAAATAAATATATCAATCAATCAAAACCAGATTATCTGTTGGCTGTCCTTGACAACAAGGACATTTGAAAACTCATTTCAAAAGGAGGTTGACGGATGGATAATCATTCGAAGAAGACGTATTGATTTTTTACCACATGTAACCAAACGTTTGACATTTCAATTGCAGGAGAGGCTTCCAGTCTGGAGTATAATGAGGAAATAGCAAATAATATTAGACTCACTGGATCAGCAGGTCCACAGAATTCCCTGAATGTCTGCGGCGCGTCGGTGCCATGGATCTCAAGGACCATGCAGGGTCCGGAGCACAGCTCTGTCACCATACTCTGCAGGGAGAGAGACATGGCGACACTTTACCAGGGGTTCCCAACATTTTTACAGCTGAATTTTCAAAGCAATTCATAATATTTGATCCAATATAAGTAGTTACAAAACTGCTAAACTGCTAGGTGGTAACTTGGTAACTTTACTTGCTCGTTAGACATTCCTGCCGCCAACTTGCTGTAGATGCCAATAAACCACACCAGCAATTGTTTTGTGGACACATCTAATAGCTATTTCGTGACCTTGCCTGTACCTGAGGGTATGCGATACCTTATTTAAAAATTAAGTTGATCGCTGTCATGTCCTGGTAGTCTTCCCCTATCCCAGGGGATCAATGACCAAACACAGATGCCAGATATTATAGATATCTGGACCACGATACCAGATTAAATCAAAAATGTATTTGATTGAATCATGAGGTATCGTTGGGGTAAGTGTTGCCTGTAAATAACGGACCTATTAATAGCCAAATGCTCGACTGTACTGCAGCAGCCTCCTTCTCAAGCTAACGTTAGCTGTCCATCTGTAACTGTCACCAGCATCATTTAGTGACATACCACACTGACACTGAATGTTTATCTTCTGTGCCTTAAATATCAGTGTGACAGCCACGGTTAACCTGCTGCTTTCCTGTTTTTCTCCTTATGTGACAGCACGTTTCTTTCCCCCAGAAGGTGCTGGTCTGGTCTGTGTTATATCACGTGATACTGGTGATGTTTCCAAGGTCACCCTGTGCAGCAGTAGATTTTATATTAGCAATACAAAGAAGGTATTTTGCATAACGTATTTTGGGATTTTTATGGAAATATTTTGAACAATAGCTAAGACAAAGTATATTCAAAACATTTTGTTAATTCCAAACCATTTCCCTGCCTGGAAACAGTCTTTCTAGGAATTTCACAACAATGGGACTGATAGTGACAACATGCAATGACTCAACTTCAAACAGATTACAACACCATCAGGGAGATTTAGTCACTTCTCGAAATCTTTACTAAAGATAAGGCAGTGTTTGTGTGTTTTTATTAAAAGTAACAGTTGGCAGCAGCACGATGCAGGTACTTGCTATGATGGCACAACAACGCAGTGTTTATACTCACAGGATACTCCGTGACAACCCCTTTGTACACTTCAAAGAACTCTTCTGCGTTCGCCCGGTCCACGTTAAACTGAGAAAAGGAAATATTACACGTGAAAAACAAAAATGAAAGTTTGATAATGGAATATAGATGAAATTAAATATGAGAAAGAAAAACAATAAAGGCACAGTGAAGGAATTCCCCTTAATCAAATGGAAATACTTCACTTAGTATATGTTGCTTTGAACTGTAACAACAGCTCCATCATCACAGACAACCTTTTGTAATTTCAATAAAAAATACTGATGTACAGTACTAACATCGTCAAGGCTGTGGCATCATGTCCTGGGAACAAAAGGCACTGCATGAATTGTTAATGTACTCCAACTTTATTCCCATTAATGCACACCGCACGCTACATGCTGCTACAGAAATAAAACCCTGATTGATTTATTTCTGTCCTACAGCCCAGAATGTGCATCACGTCTGATGTGGCAAAATGAATGGACTGGGAGGTCACTGTTTGCAGCAGCTCAATTATGAGGTCAGGCTGGATCACAGGAAGTCAATACGGTGACCATATTGGTTACGAGTAAAGCTAAGATACACGGGCATAAGAGAACATTATATTAAATACAGTATATGTATCGTTTAATTACCTCCACCAAGGATGTTATGTTTTTAGGTTTGTTTGTCAGGAGGATTACAGAAAAACTACGGGCCTGATTTTCATGATACTTGGAAAGAGCTTATTAAATTTTGGAGCAGATCTGAATCACTGAGCAGATACACAAATTATTTCTCCCTTTCATTAACATTGCGACACAGGGCATTTGGCCTCGTTGGAACAAATGTCATACATCTTAATATCCAGCTGATGGTAGTAAAGTTCAGTACTGACATATCACAGCCAACAGTAGAAACACTATGACTCCAATCACAGTCTGCATTTGCGAGCAGCAGGAATCCTCTGGGGTGGCCTACACATGTAGCTGCTCCAACTTCACACAGAAAGCAGTCATTATGGAGCGCTCAGTGGTTTCATGCAAGAACTGGAACAACTGGAACACCATGTGTGTGAATACTAAGTTGATGAATCATACTGGTTTGTGTAATTAAGTTTTTTTTTCTACATGCAAATTTAAATTTGACTCAAGTACAATTTTCTTCCTTGTTTTCAGAACTGTTTTTGATAACAAGCTGCCATTATTTCAGTCGAAGCATTTGATATTTGTACATGATAATAAAGTGTTTTCTGGTTTTCACAAATGTATGTTAAGTATGTTAAGTATTTCCACGGTAACTGTAACATTTAGAGAAATACGACGAGGACCAGAAAGAGAGCACACATGACACCAATTTTAAAGTCTCTGAATTTGCCTCCTGTGTGCTTCAGAATTGATTTTAAAATCCTTTTATTGGTTCATAAAGCTCTCAATGGTTTGAGTCCTACCTATTTATCAGATTTGCTTTTATCGTATGAACCCTCAGGTCCTCTGGTAGTGGCCTTTTAATTATCCCCCCAAAAAAACACGGTGAGGCATCATTTCATAACTATAGTCCACGTCTATAAATTTGACAACACACAGAAAACATATGACAGACTCTACGAGACCACAGGAGAATTAGCTGTTAAAGTTTTACCATCTGAAGGGCTGAGATTTCAAATCCAGCTGCAGATATGGAGTTCAGGATCTTCCCGGTCAGACCTGTGAACACATCAAAGCTGTTCATATTTATAGGCTTTTATGAGCTTTATTCTAAGTTTACACAGAGTGACAAGGAAGGAGTTTATTGCTACAATAAAGTCTTCAGTGTGATCCTAAGTAAATAATGTCTTTGGCAGACTTCACTAATTGAAGTGAGGTAAATGACAAGGATTATTATTACAGAATAAGCCATGAAGCCATCATACTGCTCCTATACAAACATCAAATGTTATCTTATGTTGCAATGACCTCAGATTGTATGGACTCCTTTGTACAAAGTACAGTGTGATTGTCTTACAGATGTCCTATCTATTCGAGCAGAGGAGACATTATTTTTGTCCCGACAGTTAACACTTCAGAGAGAGAGATACAGAGCTGTTCCTCGTCACTGAGGCGGAGCATTAATGTAAAAATGGTACAACCACAGTGACAAAGGTGCAGCAGTGACAGTGAAGGTCAGACAGCTGCAGACACACATAATTGAAAGAGGGCGCCAGTCTCATAATCTCATTCAGACATCCTGATAAAAAGTAGCCTGTGTTCTCGTCAGGGAGGATAGATGTCCACAGTTTCCATTAATTCTGAACACTGCTGTGTGCAATCGTGACTTTCAGTTCGGACCAGCGAGCGCTGATGAATTTCTCTCTTATTTGGGTGACTGCTCGGTCACAGTCCACATGTGTGTATCAGGTGAGTAACCACCGTCTGAGTCCTCTGTGCCCTCCCTGGGCTGCACACAGCAGCCTGCCTAGGATAGGCACACACTCAGCGCAGCTCCCAAAAGCAGCTGGTGCTGTTGCTAGGAGATCCTATTCTGGGTGCCTGGCAACAGAAGCTTCTCTATTCCAGTCATGTCTGAGTGCATGTGCAGCCACAATTTCCCTTATCACCACTGTGATTGGCTGTGTCCTGCACACGTAGCTGTAACGTAATTTGGCCTCCTAAGTGATCTTCAGGGGAAATGTTTGTCATTGAACTGGCTGACTGTCTCGGTTTGAGCTCGGCTGGGCAAACCCCTCAGATTGGGTCACTACTTTTGGCTCGGACCAAATGTATCACCTTACGTCTGAAGGTTAACACTGTTGTCACATTAAAATAGTGACAGTAGTAGTAGTAGCAGTTGTTTTGTATTTTACTACAATACCTGTCGCCTTCCTACAAGACTAGTCTGATAACTAGAATTCAAACACATCTTCTCCTCGGGGCAGTAAAGAAGATCTATACAAGCAGCACAGTTTGAAGGTGGACACCCAAGAAGAGTGTCACCATTTCAGTATCTGACCAAACGTCTCCCCTTCTGTTCCTCAGATATGATGTTGAATAATGGCCAGAAAAGTGTTTTTGCAGAATATTATGATGTCACAGTGATGCTGACCTTTGACCTTGTGGATATGAAATGTCATCATTTTATCTCATTGGACATACGGTATGTGTGAGATTTTGTCATTAGTAGCATATAAATTCTTGAGTTATGTCCAAAAACATGTTTTGTGATGTCAGTGACAAAGTGAGTCAAAGTGAACGTTTGTGCCAAATTTGAAAAACATTCCCTTAAGGTGTTCTTGAAATATCGCGTTCACAAGAATCTGAAACTGACTGAATATGAACTCTGGCAGGCAGACGCCAAAACAGTCAACTAATTGTTAAGAGGGATGGGAATACTTGTTGCTACTCAAAACACCTGCAGCATGCGACTACCTCTACAAACAAGTTTCATAAAATTAAACAAGCTCCTCACATCAAATTTCCTCAGAAAATGATTTTGTTGGGAAGGACGAATATCAGAAGGCGAATGGCGGTGTGTTAAAGCAGTATTTCACTTCTGGAAAGATGGTCTTCTCATAAATCTGGGCTGTCTATGCAGAAGTAAGATGCAAATACTTTTGAAACTGGTGCTACCTGACCAGAGAGAACAGAGGAAAATGGCTATTCCATTTGCTTTTGCTGGAGAGGTAAAAAAAAACCTACAACTACCACAATGCACTGCACCACACCAGACCAATAAACGCCCCCACAGGTGGGTGACATAATGCGAGTTGCTCGTCCAGAAATACAATCTCGTATCACATTTGAGGTGAGAAATAGGCAGCGAAGAACATCTAGGTTTTGGTGGCACTTTGGTACAGTGGTTAGCATTGTCACCTCACAGCAAGAGGGTTCCTGGTTCGAACCCAGGGTGGGGGAGCCCCTCTGTGCAGAGTTTGCATGTTCTCCCCATGTCAGCGTGGGTTTTCTGTGGGTACTCTGCTTCCTCCCACAGTCCAAAGACATGCAGGTTTACTGGTGACTCTAAATTGTCCGTAGGTGTGAATGTGAGCGTGAATGGTTGTCTGTCTCTATGTGTCAGCCCTGTGATAGTCTGGTGACCTGTCCAGGGTGAACCCCGCCTCTCGCCCAATCTCAGCTGGGATAGGCTCCAGCACCGCTGCAGCAATAAGCAGTTACAGAAAATGAACGCCTAGTTTTACCGTTTGATTTTCACAGTACAGGAAACAGTGGAGTTTCTGTTCACACACTCTCATGTTACAGCTAAACAGGGTACTAAAATGTGTTTCTGAAAACACTGAAGTCAGAAATTGGCAATAAAATAACAGAATCTTGGTTTATATTTGATCAGCACTGCCTAGTTATACTGTTTGATAAGTTTGGTCTGAGTTTGGGAGAGAGGGGCGGATCTCTCTCTCGATCCCCTTCTGTTAAAAAAATTGCGGAAGTAAAACCTGTGGTTTGAGCAGCAGCCCTAGAAACCAGCAAAAATCCATCTAATGGCGTGATTTGAGCCGGCACATGAGAAGGGAGATCTGGGCACTGGTAAGACAGAGGGAGGTTGACCACAGTTTATTTACACATGCTAATGACACTGTTAAGACACAAAGCTGGTTGAAAATCAGCAGAGTATTCCTTTAAGGAACGTGTCATGATCATGTCTTTGTGAGCTAAAGAACAGTATCAGTTTTACTGTACTGGAGACAGTAAAGCCTGTTGTAAGCACATACCCATCAGGCAGCCAGACCACAATGAGCACAGAGAAATTTGTGGGCTGACTTTGAAAGGTCACATGCACTCCTACTCAGATACAGGCCTGTGCTAGAAATGTTTAAATGAAATGTGTTTTACCATCACGGAGAGAGCATGTTTAATAAATAGGTCTATAAATCAACAGTACACTGGTGAACCTTTGTGGCTGTTTGTTTTGAACTGATACCAAGCAGCAGGCTGCAGCCCCTGGCTTTTAATAAATGTTAACAAAACAAGACAAAAGGAGAACAGCCAAGAGAGATATTTGGTCACTCTTGATATACGGACACTGCCTAAATTACAACACCGTCACATCAGTGTAATCGCAGATAACCATCAGCAATTACAATGGCATTAATTGAAACATTATACAAATGTGTGCTTTATGTTTTGGAGGAATTTAATTTTGCAGCAGACAGAGAGATCAGCCGTTTCTAAATTGTGCCCCGCAGCAAAACAAAGCGTGCCAGTACTTTTTTTTTTAATGGATCCACTCTCATAGATATTTCTCACGGAAGACAATTCAACTTGTCGTAGCAGGAAAAGCACAGGTGTAACTGCAGTAATAACATTAATGATGGCTTTATTCCATTTAGGTGTGGCAGGATGTTATGCCAGGGAGCAGCATGAACAGCACCAGGGTCCTGGCACACCTACAGCCCATATACAGGCATTACTAATGTTATTTTGATGGATCAAAATGTCCTGCCATGAGAAGGCACTATACACTGAGAATAACACAACATTAAACACATGAATGCTATTAATGGAATCATTTATGTGGAGTCCTTTTACTTATGTTGCTTCCTCTCTGATGTTTAAATAAACAAGCAAGGAGGGGCATGCTCCAATCTAAATGTCATCTCAGCTCACAATGTTCCTGTGTTTGTCTCTGCTGATTTTTGTTTTCAGGGCTCCCTAATGAAGTGTCGTCAAGTGTTTCCAAACAAGACAAAGGGTCTGCAGCAACACTGTGAGGCTGTGCTTTGAGATAAATGCCAACATTAGCATGTTAGCATACTAAGATTAGCACACAACAGAAAGTACAGCTGAGGCTGGTAGGAATGTCAATAGTTTTGAAGGTGTTAGGTCAAAAGGTATTTGACCAGATGGTGGCGCTAGGAGAAATGTAAGAGGAACACCAGAGTCATTCAACGCCATCCCCAAAGCAATGCCGTTAGCATGGCTAAAAATAGAGAATGAACACAGCACACAGAGCTCAGATACACCCATGGAAACTTGATATAAACCTCCTCTACATCAGATACCAAACAAATAACCGCTGAGATCAAATCAGCAGTAAAGATTAAATTAATTTATACAGGACCACAGTGAGCTTGTTTATTCTAATGAGCAGCGTGTGAGCTTATATGTCCGGGACAAGTCGTCCAGGTCTCCCCTCTGTCAACAACTCTGTGTGTGCATACTTCAGTGCCGTCCAGAGAATTTCACATTTCACAGGTCAGAGCTCCAGTGGCATGCTCCGTGAACAGGGATCAGGGCAGGGATTTGGAAAAATCCAAAGCCAAATTTGGTACGTCGTGCCTTTGTGTGACACAAAGACATTAACATCAGCTATAGGTGGAGGGGGAGACGAAGTTATAAAAGTCACAGGCTGGTCACTAGGACTGCCCCTATCCATTATGTTTTTCTTGACTAATCTTGACTAATATATCTTTAGATTCGATTAATATAACAATAATTTTATAAAATAAAGATTTAAAACCTGTCTCATTAGTATTTATTCTTATTCAGTCATCGTCTCTTAGAAACAATCATAATAACGGCACATTTTAAAATTAGTCTTATTTCCACATCACTGCTGTGGTACGATTAATAATAATCGACCCTATTTGTCAGATGCCTGATCAAAAAATTACTGGACCTCAAACTCAGCAGCAGTGCTTAATTTAATCACTGTATCTCAACAACTTTTCCCCGTACAGGACAACCAGTAACTTTCCTAAGCACTTGGCTTCAACTTAAAATGGCTATAACATGGATTTGTTTCATCACTGGAATAATATGCAGTTTAGATAATCACTGGCAGGTGTATTTTTGCCTCAGTGAAGAACTGATAGGATTCACAGACTGTAAAAACACTCTCTGATGTTAGTTTAAGCAGTTTTCTCACTCGTGCATGGCCATTTAAGTAAACAGAAAATATAAAACGGCTGAATAACAATGTTAGGTGATGCATGGTGTCACGTCAGCAGTAGTGCAGAAAGGTCAAGAGACTTCAGCACAAAAAGTAAACAGGACGGTGCTGTCTGACTGCCGATTTGACACAGCACTCCAGGACACTTTTGCTTCAAGTGTCCATAGCAGCTGTTCTCCTGTGATCAGACATTTTAGCCACAGCCATGAGCTGCAGCTCGTTCTCTGGAGGAATCAATGCTTTGACCAGGCCCAGAGGAAGTGAACCGAGCGGAAGTGAGACAATTTTCATAGTGGGCAAACAGTGGTACTGCAATATCCAGGGTCTGCCACATGCCACACTTCTTATTCTGGCACCATGTTGGCTAAAATGTTGGCGACATTCGCACATGTAAACACAACAGCGACATCATACAGTTATTGACATGACCTCAAGTGTTTCTGCTGACCTTGACAGCCTCACTGCATAATTTAGGAATGTATCAACAGACAGACACATACTTATTAATATACAGACAGGTTATGTTCCCTACCTTCTGATATGGCATGTGGTTTGATGATGCAGCATGTGCAGTCTGTATAGATGGCTGTATTTGAAGGACCGTGGCCAATTGTGGATGGGAAAAAAAATTCAAGCTCCTGACAAAACAAACACAAAACACTTTAGAGTGTGTAATCATCTCTGAGTGTGAAGCACAAAGCACAAAGGGCACACATGAACATGAATAAAGCTAAAGCTGCACATTCTTACTCTCGCTGCTGCAGCAAGTGAGTCAGAGCCATGACCAACATTTTTGATGCCATCTGTTCCAAACTGGGCACGGACACTTTGCGGCGCCTCCTTCCGCGCCACAGCAGGGTCTGCAGGTCCCAGGAGCCTCCTCCAGATAGACATGGCCTCATCACCCATCAGCTCCATGGCAACCACAGGGCCCGAGGACACGAACTGCACCAGGTTACTGCAAAATGGAGCAACGATGGAATAACCCATTAATACAAGTGGAATTCCTGCGAGCAGAAGGTCAGCTGTGTTAATTGTGTTCAAATGTCACTACAGTGTCATTAAGATCAATGTCACAGGTTCTGTTAATGATAACGACCGGCTACCAGAGGTGTTTTCTGTTAGCTCACACCTGCTCAAAACTGGCAAATCATTTACAGGCACTTACTTGAAGAAAGGCTTTGACTGATGTTCTGCATAAAAGTCTGCCGCTTGCCTCCTGTGATGTAAGAAAACCATAAAACAATTAAGTTAATGAGTGGCCACATTATCTAAGGTATACTATGTGTGAACTCTACATACCAAACTACCGACAAAGACATTCACAAAGGTCATAATATTTATGTAATTTCTTGCCAGAGTAAAAAGCAGCTGTGTGAAATTTATGCTTTTTGGTGTGCAAGGTTTTAGCTTCTTAGTAGTTTGGAAACTACTCCACACTTTTCTGTGAAAACCCAGAGGACATGTATACTGATGTCAAGTTTTCATTCAACAGTTAAAAATGTACACATTTGCATGATGTCAGCTCACTTAAAGAGGTATTTAACTGCTAAAAGGATGGTCTTATCATAAAACTGGGCCGTCTATGCTGTAAAAAGATGTCAGTAATTTTGACATTGGTGCTGCATGACCAGAGAAAACAGAGGAAAAGGGCTGTGGCATTTGCTTTTGCTCAAGAGAAAGAAAACCAACAACTACCACTGTGCAGTAGGCTGCACCAGACCAAAAAATGCTCCCACTGGTGGTTGACGTAATGCGAGTTCATCCGTTTTGACTCAGAAAACAATATGGTGGCCAGCTGGTAACAAACAGCCTCATATCACAGTTACACAGTAAGCTGAAATATGTTTCTGAAAACATTTAAGGTGAGAAATAGGCACCGCAGTAACAGAATCTTGGTTTACATTTGATTCAGCACTGCCTAAGTTTGAGAAAAAGCGGGGAAAGAGAGGGGCAGCTCTCTCTTGAAGCGCTTCTTTACTCTTCTTTACTATGTCACTAGCTGGACTCCCATTTTGAAGCCTCTAGTTCGGCATTGTGGACGTTGCCATCTTGGACTTTGGAGCCAGAAGTGACCGTATTTTGTCGAATCTGGAGCTGTGGAGGAGCGAGGGGTGGATCTGACTGAGAGGCCGAGGACACTATCGGCTGACAGCCTGTCACTCAAAGTGGCCAGCCCTTAATTATGCACAACTTTTAGCCTCAATAAAATGTAAACAGGTGAGTCATATAAAAATTCATCCCCGTACAGTTGTCATGAACGGGAAAATTAACTATACAGACCAAAACCTGTTTTTGCATTTGGCTGTAAACACGTTTATTTCTGCTGTAAAGTCGGGCATTTTAACACAGGGGTCTATAAGGATTGACTGGCTTCTGACACCAGCCTCAAGTGGCAAAGAACTGCAGTGTTTGGCACTTTCATGTTGGCTTCATTTTTCAGCCCTGGAGGTTGGCGACCTGTGACTCCTCACCCCGGCTAGGGGTCGCCAAAGCTTCAAAGGCGGTGGTGAGACCTTCTTCATTTAAGGGGTGTATGAAAACTTAAAAAAATATAAACAGTAGTCTTATATTTCTGCATTTTAATCATTATTTTGAAGAAAACTAAATGAAATTTCTTGTTTTTTAAGTACAGATTATTACTCATGATATGAACTTTAAAAAATAATTTCACAGGCCACAGTGAAGACTGAACACAAGCTCCATTCACAGAGCCTTCACTCGCTGCTTAACAGCCTCATCTGCAAGGGAAAGCATGCACTTAAAAAAACCAAAGAGTTAACAGATTAATGGCCACGGAAAAGGAAGAGGAAAACACTGAATTTCTCAAAAATATAAGCCTTTTACGTTTGTATGATTGATAAAACAAATAAATAAAAATATAGAGAATCCCATAAAAAGCTCCTGCAAATATCAGGAAAACAGATGCAATATTCACCTGAAATAATCTGGTTAAATCTGGTTATAATTGCTCATTTTACACAAACGTCCTGCAGTTTGGCTTTTGTTTTCACTGCACAGTTTATATGTTGTTCTGTACGGTTATTGTTATACATTGAAAATAATATGGAATACACATAAGTTATGTCACTTAGTCAGGGGTCGTCAGTTTACTCAATGACAGAAGAGGTCCTTTAAGGAAAGAGGTTGGGAACCACTGCTCTTTGTGTCCATGTTGGCTGGGTTACAAAAATGCGGAAGTTCAATCTGTAATTCGAGCATCAGCCCTAAAGTCAGCTGTGAGCAGGGAGATCTGGGCGTTGTCAACATAGAGGGAAGTTCACCACATTTACTCAGACTTACCAAACTGCTATGACACAAAGCGGGTTGAAAATCAGAAAAGTGTCCCTTTAATGTGAGTCATCATGAGAAGTATTTTATCCTGATTGCAAACACTGCAGCTAAAAAAATGTATAACTATTTCTGGACTTTGTTATGTTTTTAATTTATCATATAATGTTATACCTCTACCTTTTTAATACCACATGATGATTTGATTTGAATGATGTAATCAATGCTCAGTACAGGGGTGGGGGTTACTTTGATATGTTGTGTTTTTGTTTATTATTTTTGTCAATTTTTATCATAAAAAAGAATGAGCAGATACTTTTAAGTGCACCTACATACTGTATTTTATATGTTGTAAATACCCAATAAATATATCTATAAAAAATGTACACATTTTCCAGCAGGTTGTAGTATTTGTAGATGCAGATTTTTTATTACTGGCAGTTGGAGAAAGCTTTGAAACAGTAGTCACCTTCATACTGGGCAAGAGACAGTTTTACTTTAGTTATCTATGCAGAGGAACATCGTTGAAAGAACTGCTCAATTTTAATGAAACATGCAAACAATTAATTTTCAACCGAAATATTTCAGAAACTTTTATTGACCTGAATAAATAAAATCAAAAAAATTCCAAGATATTAATGCTAATTAAAATACCACCTACAACTCTGAATTAAACCCGTCATATGCTTTCAAATATTTTCTAATATTTGTCAGATCTAGTGATGGGCGAAAATGAATTAACAAATCTTTTGAATGACTCTTTTTAGTGTCTGGTATGTACCAGGTCAGCCTTTCAAACGTTTGAATACTTGACAATCGTAACGTAGTAACGTAGTGCAGCAACGGCGAGATCGATTACAGCAGACTTGAGCCACTTATGGTGCATTAACATGCTCTATAGATGTTCGTTCTTCCGACTTCGGTGTGTTTATGAGCTTTGAGTTTTAATGTGAAAACATGGACGCTACAAAGAAGATGTGTTACGTTTTATTACTCAGAGTGTTTCAACAACACATTGATAAAGAAATGTAAAGGCCTCATCTTTCAGATTATTCCAACATCACATGAATGCAGCACCAGAGAAGGTAAATGGGACTTCTGCTGCTTCCCCCTCATAGAACGACGGATCCTTGGTCAGTGACATATCTGTAACATCATATTGAGCTTTCCTACATACAAGTCGGAGCTGAATCAATGAATTAAAATGAATATTTAATCTTTATTAGTGTAAACTTATACATGATGACTGGTTATGCACTAAAGACAAGTTTTATGGGGCAGCAGCACGAGCTGCTCCTCCATTGACACTTCAGACAAATCTTAAGACGTACACGTTTTCAATGGCCTTTGGTTGTTTGTAGTGGTTTTAATATTTTAGTATTTTATAATCTTTCCATGTACGTAATTGTTCTTATCTGTGCTATTCTGTTTTATATTTGTGTACATGTTATGTTGCTATATATGTGTGTGTCACTCTTTTAATTTTTCTACAGAAGGGAAATTGTTGTTTTTAAATGTGCCATAGAAGTAAACTTGATTTGATTTAGCTGTTGAACGTGCATGTACTATAACAGAGTCACAGAGACACTGACACCATATTTCACAAAACTCAAAGGAACCAATACTGTGACAAGAATCTGTCTGCCCATCACTACTCAGATCATTTAAAACACCACAATGAACAAACTACAGAAGCATTATCAGCAAAGTGCACCTAGGCATCAAATGTAAAACTAAAAAGTGCACATTAGACTCGTTGCTTCATCTGAGCCTGAGACGAGTTTGATAATATGTTTGCACCACAACTGAGCACCTGATAAAACCGTAATTAAACGCCAACCTTGTCTGCCCCTTGGAACGCCATATGTTCCTAATGTGTGTGAGAAAGCAGAGCCATCCATCTGTTTGTGTGAGGATACTGGCAGCAAACTGCCTGTGTCTGCCTCTCTGAGAAGAGTTTGTCTGATACATTACCACAGTGTGTGATTTGCAGTTTTATTAAACACTCTCACTGGCGAGGCTTCGACCTTACCATGTCAGCGTTGTCATTTTGGCTTTGGTCACAATCAGGTTGGAGGCGTATATCAGTTCAAGGACATCTCCGATCTTGGTGACGACATCTGGCTTTATCACAGCTAGAGTTCTGGAAACATGGGGAGAAAAATAGAAAGTGAGTCATGGCTGACGTATAATGGATGGATGGTGGATGGACTTGAACCTGTATAGTGCCTTTCTAGTGTCCTGACTCTTTTATAGTACATGTCACATTCACCCACTCACACACACACATTCATACACTGGTGGCCGAGGCTTCTAACAATGTGCAGCCTATTCCTCAGATAACCATTCACATCACACTCACACACATCAGGAGCAATTTGGAGCTCAGTGTCTTGCCCAAGGACAATTTGACAATGTGTACTGGAGGAGCCGTGTTCGTACCACCAATTTTCTGATTAGTGGACGACCACAGCCGCTGCTGCTCAGTATTACATATAAGCCAATAAGAGGCAACTCAGGAGAACCAGACCAGAAACACTGTCCCACTTACAGTAATGAATGCTTTATAATGTGTGGGGCTGGGTATCGTACCTCGAGATATACAGGGTAGCAAGTGAATTGTGTCCATAGCACACGGACAAACCAAAGATCACAGAGCTCGGTCAGTCTTGAGGACTTATTCTAAGGGCTGGGCGATATGGCCCTAAAATAATATCACGATATTTCAGGGTATTTTTGCATTTAATAGTTCAGCAAAATAAGATCTACCACCAATTACACATTTAAACAGCTCCCAAATACACAAATGTCCCCTGGGATCTATATTTATATATAAATCAACAGGTGATTTCCTTCTTTCAGTAAAATCCTAAATGATTGTTTTTTTCCCACCTGGACCTTTATGTTCTGCCATTTCTCCTCTAATCATCACGCTGTAACCTGTGACAGGCTGTTATGATACCACAACTATCACACGTTTGTCGAGCTGCAAACGTCACATAGGTTTACATTACCAAAGGTTTATGACAAAATCACTTGATGACACTGACTCCCGTGCGTGCACGGCGAGAGCCGCTGTGCTGCTGCCAGAGGAGCCACTGACTGAGATCCCTCTGAGTGGTAAGTCACTAAAAGAGTCTGAGAAGTCCGGGGCTGTTCACAAAACATTCAGGACGCCACAGTTTATTCCACACTACTGAAGCTGCTCCTCTTTTTGGAACCATCGCAGAGTCGGTAATAATTTGCTTTTGCCATGCTTGTTGTTGTCCTGATTAATAGTACATCAATATGTAAACAGGTCGAAATATCATGACTATCACGATATGAATTTCTTATATGATATCAAAAATTATACCTGTATTATAGTGAATAAGATGATACGGCACACCCCTACTTATTCTTCAAATGTTGCTTGATTTAGATACCGTGTTAGTTAGTTAGCAGTTTCAAGATAAACCACGGTAAAACTTCCAGTGGTTAGTATCACGGTTTCACATCTGAATTATTGTTAAAACTGTGTTTTAAGCGTGCGATGTGGGTTTGTTTTGCTATTCCCTTGATTACAGAGAGAGCATGCAGCAGACAAACCCAGTGATGCTACTGGTCCCTTGTCCCAATCTATAGCGACACAGACATTCGAGCAAGTATTTAAAGAGAGGCTATCTTTAATGTTAAAGGTACACTATGCCGGATTGTCGGTTACACACTTGCCAGCAAAATTAAAAGTAAAAGCCAACCCCAGATTCTCTATGGCATTTTGCCTCGCTATATATGTGTTTTTTGGCGTTGTGTCTCTTGGATGCCTGCTGCTTACGGTCTGGCACCTGGTCGCTCACTATCTTCTTATAAAACCATGACCTCATCTGAGCACTGAGGGGATACACGCCCATAAACCTACCGAACACAGAAAATAAGAAGAAAATACAGGTAGAGGGCAGAGTTGGGGGGGATCCTACATAGTTTATCTTTAATCCATAATGGATATGGTCTTAATATTCTTTTAATGTGTACTGTTTTGGTATCTGTGCCAAAATAAATACATAACAAGTAAAATGACAAATAAAATGTGATTAATCAATATAGTCATCGTCAAGTTATTTAAACACATAAAATCAAAGTCATGCTGTTGCCTTAAAAATCTGATTGACAGCTGATTAACAGCAGATATAACGCATTACAACACATTTTATTTATTTTTAATAATCATCATACTGTGGACTAAGTACAACGTGTAGGAGTGTGCAGTGTAAACAGATCACACCTCTCTATAAATAATGCTAAAATAAAAGGTATGAGCCGCAGTTAGAGGTGATGTAAAGCCGCGAGACGTGTAACTGGAGAGGATCATTCAGACATATCACATAACCAACACAATCGTACCTTTCTTTTTTGCTGCCGAGTTTGTTTGCTGTGTACTGATCTCCGTATTCAATCAGATTCAGCTGCCGTGAGAACACGTTCACTCGATTCCCGACAAACAGGTCCTCTTGATGGATGTCGTCATATTTGGTCCTTCTCAAGAATATCCGCTGGTTTTTTACATCAAACTACAAATAAAAAAACAGACATGTTGGTTTATTAAGCTGCAGACTTGTGTCATTCATGATATGAATGTGCCAGAGAGCATAGAACCCGTGTGCAAACAGTTTTTTCAGATGTTAACAGTGAAAAACATCAGCAAAATTCTATACACAGTAGATTGACAAAAAATACATGATCAGAATAAATACTTGGCCCTTGTATTCTCCTTAAATATTCAGTCAGACTAAAAGGCATAACAAAGTACAGTAACGAATGCATACCATTTCCACCGAGCTATCTTTGGGGTAGTAGAACAGTTGGTAGCGCCGCAGGAGAGCTGCAGTGGGGTCATACCACTCAGCAAGAAAGGCATAGCGATCCTCCTGATAATGTCAAGGAACAGAACAAATCAGAGTAATAAGGAGACACAAAATAACCCACAGCGAGCTTTGAAAGGTCACGTCATAATGTCGCTTTGAACCAGGAGGCTATGATACTGTAACAACTTTTGTGTTTGCTCAAAGATATTTGTGTAGGTCTCAGTCCCTGATATAGATCCAAATAACAATTACCACAAATAAGAGAAGATACACACTGTGTATGAGTTCAAATTATTAAAGTTCAAGTGGCATCTCTGTCTGTGTTAACGGCTCTGTATTTGTTGCTGGATACGAACAACTACAATTCACAGATGCTTTATATAACTCTTCAGCTATGTTCCAATGCACGCCTTAGTGTTTCAGATTTTTGGTTGCACCATCACACCTCATGGTATTGTTTTGATTATGATAATCATCTTGCAGAGGCTTGAAACATTTTTGAATTAGGCAAAGTTACGTTGCTGTGCAGACCTTTTTTAAAATCTGATTTTTGACTGCACAACCACACAACAAAAATGTAACTCTAACAACAACAGATGTAGAACTGATCATTGTGCTGGATAACCTAATTTAGGAATGTTTCAAGTTGCTGCAAGTTAAATAAACACATCCAAATACACCAGTAAGGTTCTTTAAAGAGCGGACTTGAGTGAGATGGCAGACTGTGGTAATAAGGTTTTCACAAACTCAAGGTTAAAGGTTTCAAGAAATGTCTTGTTATAATGGCAGCTTATTTAAAAGCAATGATGTCTGACTTAGAACAATCTAATATCAACACTTGACTGGAGACAGATCTGCTTCTATTTATTTCATCAACCAAAGAGGACTAAAAGCTATGGACATCAATAAATAACTGCCTCAGGTTAATTTGTCAGTTTGGCTTAAACATAATTAAGGTTACTGAAGTGGCAGCTCATTTGTTAGCGTTGTCACCTCATAGCAACGGGGGCCCGTGTTTGACCTCCAGCACTTTATGTGCAGGCGATCCAATTTCCTCACTCAGTCTAAAGTCAGGTGAATGAAAGAAGCCGGTGTGTTTGTTTGTCTCAGTGAAGGACAACATGTCCTTCATGTGTTTCCTTATCTTCTGCTCATTGGTAACTTCAAAAAAGCTCCAGCCCCCTTGACCCTAAATGAGTAATTGAGAAGGTTAACAACCTCCACCTTCTGCTCTATAAAAGGGTGTAAAATGTAATCAGAGAATTTAGATATTGGATGATGAAATAATCTTATTAAAAATGTTTCAATATATGTGTTTATTAACAAATGCAAATTGGTGGTGTATGATACAAACTGGCATGTAAAGGGTTAATATTTAATTAAATAATGACTTCATTTAATCATAAAACAATTAAATAAAAAGAATGCAATTAAAACCCTGGAAGAATTGATCAATTTTTTTTTTTAAAAAGGTCACATATGGCCTTTGACCAAAGTTTTCTCTTAAAAGGGCAAAAGAGTTAAAAAATCATCTAGGAATAAGATAGTTCGCTTAGCGCAAACACAGACTAAAGACATACTGACACATTTTTGATGTTTTACCAGTGAGCTTACCCACTATCACAAGAAAATGGACATTGAGACCAGTGCCACAGTTGCAATATTTGCTCAAGGGCATTTAAGCAGAACAGGTGCTTTTTTTGTCACTTTCGCCACAGCAACCTGCAGCGATTTTGTGAGGTTAAATGAAAACTAACTTTTAATGGTAGTTCACAAGCTAATATCCAGACTGAGACATTTGGTTTCCTTCACACTTAAATGTACTGACCATCTAGCTCTAGTTTGTACCAGGCGTATATCCATGTTCCCAGGGTTCTATGCTCTCCAGCTCAATATCCTTTTATTATGATACACTAAGGAGATCTTTTAAATGGTTTAATATTCTCAGCACTGTTTCTACCTAGGTGAAATGTTCAATATATGCCTCCCTGGGTCTATATGTTGAAATCACACACAGTTTATAGTGTATTGTTATTCTCCTTGAATCCAAAGCATTCAGATTTTCTTCTTGAATTAACAGATCGATAGCGCCACAATGGCTAAACGGATTTTTACTATTCAAAATGCATTTTAAACGTCTACTTGTCTTTGTTGTTTTACATTTTAAACTGCAGAGACAGCCGTCTTGCAACATTCAGAACACAGGACCCTGTTAACATAGTGCTAGTCCTGTGTGTACCTCTCATGTGTCATCACAAACTGGACATATTGACCACTTAACTTGGCATAACACACTCCGCAACTCATGGCAGGCTCGTTATATTGATATCAAACTTATTTAATCGGTAAATTAGTCACAACTATTAACTTTGCACTATAACGTTAAATTAGGAACAGGTGTAAACGCTACAGGCTGAGCTAACGTTAGCTAGTCGATGCTCAACTTCTGGACATTAGCTAGTTAGTTACCACAAAATATTGTTGTAATAAAACGGGCTTTAAGTTGTTTATTAATAAATGTAGCTTTCCATAATGCCGCTATCAATAAAATAACTCTACTAAGTCTAACGTCGTCGTTTAACGGTAACGTTAGGTCAGTTGGTAACGTTAACTGTTATGCTAACTGTTAGCTGTTAGCAAGCGTTTGCTATGCTAACGTTAGCGAACCGTTTTCCGTTTGGTCCGTTAAAGCGTTACAAGTCAACGGTGCTGAATCTCTAACCAACGAATATTGGTCATTGTTGTTGAACAGAGATGTTTTAACTTACCATTTTTTGGACAAATTAACAAAAACTACGTGTTCCGACACTGTTGACAGCTAGCAAACATTAGCCATGGCGGGCTGTGCTTCGTTTCTATAGTAACGGTAGTGACAGGCTGAGGTGCGTTCAGGGTGCATTCACAAACAATGGACATGAATAGAGGAGAGGGGACGTTTAATCACTTCAACTTTCACCGGTGAAGAAAACTGCTGCAGATAATCATTATTTTCAAAGATAACATGAATTATACAGTAAAAAAATGTGTAGTTACACCGTGCTATTAGCTAAAATTACATAAGTGAAAATCAGTGGGGAAATAATGATATCTTGAACTGCAAAATGACCTGATGTTTATAAGCTTTGTTCAAGAAGCAACTTTACACTTCAGGTTTTTAAAAAAAACCCATAAGAATTGACTAATCAAGTGCTGGACTACAATGGACTACAACTCTAATACAACCCTTCACATCTTCTAGCTCTATCTGATTGCACTGTCAAAGTTTCACGTGCCATCTAGTGGTCGTCTGCTGCTATTGCGTTGGTCGGAATTAAGTCAGTTCTTAAAATTTCGAGCGGCTATAAACGCAACATCTGAACCTTTTTACCCGGAACAACAACAGTCTGATAAACAACATACACATGACTTTAGTTTCTGCAGTAGGAGTTTGAACTGTTTGAAAATAGTCTATGTTATTTGCTCTATCCCGTCGACTGTGTGTGTTTAGAGTGAACAAGAGTCTTTGACATAACCTCAGTGTCTTATTTAAGTGTCTCTTGTCTCCATGGGTTCCTCTGCTCGTCTTAGACTTTACATGAATGATAATGGACCATTAATCCTGGATGGTGGACTGGCGACTGAGCTGGAAGCGCAAGGAGCCAAATTACAGGTAAAACATTACAGATAAATAATTCAGATACAGTCACCTGCTTCAGTGCGTCAACTTTGGTCTCTATCAGCCATGGTTTCTCTTTTAAGACATAATCTCTCAGCTGCACAGCTTCCTGTTTACCAGCTGGGTTTTTTAATCATGTAATTTTTAAATCATACAATATAAATAATATGTGTTTTGTTGGCTAAGACCACATTTAGCTCCATCTTATGTAGATATATCCCCTCGTTGATCAATAAAGTTTTTCTGATTCAGATTCTAAATCTGATTTTTTAAAAATACTGAAGATGCCTCAGACTAATTGACCATTATTATTCTTGCAATGTTTGTTTTTGGGTTACAAGGTTAAAGCAGAGTCATTTTGACCTTGTAGAGTTAAACAATCTAGCATAGGAGTTGTGTTTCCATGGTAACAACCAATGACAGTGGTTGTCAACTGATGAAAAAAGAATAAGAATGACAGTGGTGGAAGAACAGTTTACTTACTTAAAGTAAAGGTTACACCACAATAATTAAAATCTAAGTGTGAAAGTGTGTTACAAAAAATGTAAGCACAGAATAAAAGTACTCAGTATGCAGCCAGAATGGGCTCTGTCACTGTTACATTAATATCTACTGTACTTTTGAATTATTAATTATTTTGGATGCAGTGACATGTGAGCTGCATTTTAATGTTGCAGCTGGCTGCAGTAAAGTTAATACTGGGTGTCTACAGGTATCAGATGGTTAAATTTAATGCCTGTTAAGTACTGTTCAAGACACCTTTTAACCAAATTTAGGACAGATTTTTGGACAAATCATGTTTCACTTATTTAAGCATGGCAGGCAAGTAGTATACAGTACATGTGGTCTTTTGTAGAGGTAAATGTTACGTAGGAATATGGTTATTACAGGTAAGTGCAAGTATGAAGTAAAATGACAGTATTCTAGCTTTTTAACGATTTTTGTATTTTAGAAATGTGGACTTTTACACAGAAAGGCTTCACTCATTTTCACAAAAATAAGTTTCCCCGTTAAAGGTTTTTTTGGGGGGAGTTTTTCCTTATCCGCTGTGAGGGTCCTAAGGACAGAGGGATGTCGTATGCTGTAAAGCCCTGTGAGGCAAATTGTGATTTGTGATATTGGGCTTTATGAATAAAATTGACTGATTGATTGATTGAAAAAGAAATTAAAAAATGGATAAATGAAATTAGATAAAATGTTTGTAGCAGTTAAAACCTCACAAATTTAAACTCAAGACTATTTAATGACTGTCGCAACATTGAATTAAAGACATTTTAAGACTTTTTAAGGACCTGTAGACACCCTGAATATTTTAATAGTTTTAAACACTGTTGGGTGTTTTAATTTACTGTATAACAACACATTGTATTTTATATGCTCATTAAAGTTTTTTAAAATATTCATCTGCAAACTAACAAGTAACTACATCTGCCAAATAAATGATGGAGAGTAAGTAGCATTAATTAATATAATTACATGCAGTACAAGTAGCTCAGAAATGTACTTAAATACAGTACTTTACTTTAAGGATGGGAGAAGAAGAATATAAATTAACACTTAGTGCAGATGACGTAATGATAACCCGAACAAATGTAAACACACCGCTAGAATTTTTAACAAAGAAATAGAAAACTCTAGTCTATAATATAAGTTCAACACTCAAAAAACAGAGGTAATGAGGACAATACAGTAATAGGAGAACAACTTGGAAAAGAAGTCAAGAGAAAATATAATTTTAAATGAGAATGCAATAAACTAAAATACTTAGGGATTTTAATTCCAAAAAACTTGGAGGAGATATTTGAAATTAACTTTTTTTTAAATGAACAGACCAGGTTACAGATGAATTAAACAGATGGAAATTATTAAACCTCTCCATTTTTTGAAAAGATTAAATCAATTAAAATGAGTACACTCTCTTTGGAGTTATTTTTCCTCCACTGGAGAGGAGGCATGCTTTTGCAGTTGTTGTTAGATAAATAATAAAACCACTAGATGGCGCCATTGGCCCTGTGCTCACTGACTGTTGTCTGTGACTCTTTCATACCGCCCATATTCCATGTGCATATGTTGGAACATAAGCAAAATAATGCAAATGAATTTGAATTGAAAGGTTGCTTTCATATTAAAAAAAAAATATAGAGAGATATTTTTTTTTGCACAACTGGGATATTTATGAAACATCATGTATTAGGAGACATCTGAAAACTTAATTGAAAAACTGGGATGAATATTTCTCTTATCAGTCAAACACATCTAGATTATAAAGTTAGATTTAAGTGTCTCTGTATCTGTGTGTGTGTGTGTGTGTGTTCAGGGAGATCCTCTGTGGAGCGCCAGGCTCTTGCATACCAACCCTCAGGCCATAAGAGACGCTCATCACAGGTGGGTGCATTCAAAATAATACAGCTGCAACAAAACAGTCTGTCTCCAGCTTCTCACATGAGAGGATCTGCTGCTTTTCTCTGTGTTACATTAAAGTAAAGTGAATAGTTTGGGGTTTTGGAGTGTTAGTCGGACACAACAAAACATTTATAACATGACTTAGCGCTCTATGATATACACCGATCAGCCAAAACATTCAAACCACTGACAGGTGAAGTGAATAACTTTGATTATTTTGTTCCAGTGCATTGTTCTGCTGGGAAACCTTTGGTTCTGGCATTCATGTGGATACCACCTGACATGTTCCAACCACTCAAACCCACCGTCACCATTATATTTCTGACACATTAACAGGTTTCTCCTCAGCGGTGCTGATGTTATCACAACAGTTACGTATCAGGCGAGTATCACAGGGTTCATCGATCACCTGGATGTGAGCTGTGAACGTGCCCGAGAGCTGCTGATGTCTGGAGTTCACCTGGCCAAAGAGACGGCAGAGACATTTGTCTGTGACGCTCGTCCAGCAGGTAGGAAACTCTACAGTGTGTGATGTGTTTAAAGCTGTGAAACACTGCGTCTCTGTGAGCTGTGATGCTGTTTGTGTACCTCTCCAAGGGCAGAGATGTCCCCTGGTGGCCGGCTCTGTTGGACCGTACGGGGCCTTTCTGCACAACGGCTCAGAGTACACTGGGGCGTATGCACAGGAGATGAGTATTGAAGTGAGTGGCTGTCAGATGCTGCTGACATAAGGAGTGACTGTTCGTGCTGTGTGGAGGATTTCTTTTACGTCATATGAATATTAAACTGTCAGGAAAACATATCAGCCAGTCTCAGGCACTCGGCTAATAATCTTTATGGGTGGACTGGTTTATACTGGTCTGTAGCTCTAACAGGGTGGAAGATTTTGAGCTAAGTTAGCCTTTAGCTCTGTGAACCAGACTTCTTCAGCTAACCGTCTACACAAACAGAACTTTTATATCCATCCATCCATTTTCATCCACCCATCCGGGGCCGAGTCGTGGGAGCAGCAGGCCGAGCAAAGCACCCCTCTCCCCAGCAACACTCTCCAGCTCCTCCTGGGGGACCCCAAGGTGTTCCCAGGCCAGATGAGATATGTAATCCCTCCAGTGTGTTCTGGGTCTGCCCCGGGGCCTCCTACCAGTAGGACGTGCCTGGAACACCTCCCCAGGAGGATCCTGATCAGATGCCCAAACCACCTCAACTGACCCCTTTCGACGCAAAGGAGCAGCCCTGATCAGATGCCCAAACCACCTCAACTGACCCCTTTCGACGCAAAGGAGCAGCGTCTCTACTCCAAACTCCCTCTAGATGTCCAAGCTCCTCCCCCTATCTCTAAGGCTGAGCCCAGACACCCCATGGAGGAAACTCATTTCGGACGCTTGTATCTGCGATCTCATTCTTTCAGTCACTACCCAGAGCTCATGACCACAGTTGAGGGTTGGGACGTAGATGGACCAGTAAATCAAAAGCTTAGCTTAGCTTAGCAAGCTTAGCGCCTGCATCACTGCAGAAGCCGCACCAAACTGCCAATCCATCTCACGCTCCATTTTACCCTCACTCGTGAACAAGACCCCGAGATACTTGAACTCCCTCGCTTGAGGCAGTAACTCTCCCCCAACCCAGAGAGGGCAATCCACTATTTTCCGACAGAGAACCATGGCCTCAGATTTGGAGGTGCTGATTCTCATCCCGACCGCTTCACACTCAGCAAACCGCCCCAGTACATGCTGGAGGTCACGGCGTGATGAAGCCAACAGAACCACATCATCTGTAAAAAGCAGAGATGCAATTCTGAGGTCCCCAAACTGGACCCCTTCCTCCCCCCGGCTGTTCCTCAAGATTATATAACTTTTATAACTATATCAAATATGTTTTAAAGGACCAACTTCCTTCATGAGGTAGAGTTTAAGCTCACCACACTTTGCTCCTTTGAGTTCCCGCCAAAAAAATGATGTCACTTCCTGAAGATGGTCTCTATGGAATTGTAGTCTTTTTATGCAGAAGGTGGATAACAAAGATCTTAATCTGTAGAGGAAGCCATTCCTTATAAATATGTGACATATTTTAAAGAAAATATGAGGAGGTAATTCATGGGGAGAGAAATGTTTCTGCACCACAGCAGTGACCTTCTTACTGACTCGTGTGAACTTGTGTTATCATAGTGCATGTTTGGTCGTATTTTCCCGTTGTAGATTATTTGTTGTAGAATTAAGTCACAATCAGTGATCTCAGGCGTCTCTTTTTCTCTTCCAAGGAGTTTAAAGTTTGGCATCGTCCTCAGATCGACTGCTTGGCAGCAGCAGGAGCTGATCTCCTCGCTTTCGAGACAATCCCCAGTATCAAAGAGGCGGAGGCCCTGATTGAGCTGCTCAGAGAGTTCCCAGACTCTAAAGCCTGGCTCTCCTTCTCCTGTAAGGTAACCACTGCTCATCATCACTGTAGTTACTGTGGCTTCCTCGTTAACTGTCGTACGTCGTTTCAAAATAACTCACATTTTTGTGCTCACACCCTGTCAGGATGGGACGTGTATATCAGATGGCAGCTCCTTCAGCGACGCAGTGCAGATGGCGAACAGATGCACGCAGCTGGTTGCTGTCGGAGTCAACTGCTGCTCCCCAGCGCTGGTGGAGCCGCTGCTGCAGTCTGCAAGGTCGCTGCTGAGCCCGGACATGAGCTGGGTGGTGTACCCGAACAGTGGAGAGGACTGGGACTCTGAGCAGGGGTGAGTCTGTGGTCAGGAGATTTAATATCAAGGTCACAGCTTCAGTGACATCATCAGTGTGACATCTTATACAAAAGCAGAGCTATTCTGCTGTCCAACATATTACATTGCTTTACTAAGGTTAAATAATATTGGCTTAACCTTGATTTGCAGCTGTGTTATACACTCACTGGCCACTTTATTAGGTACACCCGTTCAAGTGCTCATTAACACAAATGGCTAATAATACATTATAGGAGCTGTTCTGCATCATAATTTCATATTGTAAGGACTTTCTGCTGATAATACTTTTGTACAGTTATGTTAAATATATAGAATTTTAAATGCAGAACCTTTACTAGTAATGGAATATTTTACAGTGTAGTATTCTTCTTCTACTGCTGACTGTTTCATGTTGTTTTTATCCTTCATAAGGTGGCTGACATCAGAGAAAACATCAGCATCGATATCTGAACTGGGTCACACATGGATGAAACAAGGTGCTGCTTTGATAGGTAAGGTCAACTGTTTTCTCTTCCTTTAAGTTTTGTTTTGTTTTTCTGTTTTTCCTCTGATGAGTTTCTGATGTTTCTTCATCAGGGGGCTGCTGTCGCATCGGTCCCGCTCACATAGCAGCGTTACGGCGAGAGTTAAAAGGAAGTTGCACGTCTCCATCCTCGGCTGTGTGACTGGACTGGAAGCAGTGATTGTGGTGAAGAAAGATGTCTGTTGCAGGAGTTTATAAAAAGATCTTAATTTATTGTAAAATAAATAAATAAATCACTACATCAAATCACACAATGACGTCTGTGTGGGGTCAAAGGTGAACAGAACTGTGAGGACAAACTGTGGCTGTACACAAATCAACATGAAGCTAAACCATGCAGTCTTCACTTTGTGGTTTCACATTTTCAAAGAGTTGTAGGGATTCCACGATCACTTCTGTACAGCTCCTGTCTTTTTAAAAACTGGGATCATCTACGCAACAGTCTCACTGGAGGTTTCACAAAGCACAAACAAAATGTCAGCTGCTTTCACAACACTTGAAACTGGACGGCATTTCCACTGAACTAACCACAGGCGCAACACAAGCCCACTTACCTGTACAATGAGTTGTGGAGGTGTGTCATGTTTGAACAGAATTTACAGCAGATGTGTGGACGTCGTGTTCTCTAACAGCACTAGTGGAATATAATGTGCACTCTTACAGAACCACTGCAGTGAGTTTAACATGAAGTGATAGCAACAAAATCAGATTCAGAGGAATGTGCATGTGATTAGCAGTCGGGTGAAATATAAAATAATCCTGTGGTGTGAACACCTGTGAGAACATCTAATCTCCATCTATTAGTACAACACAGGGGTGGACAAAATAACAGAAACACCTTACAGTGCAGTGGCCATGAAGTTTATACAACTAGAAGTCAATTTTTGAGGCCGTAGTTTGATGTGCTGTCAGGAAAATTGTATTTTTTTTTATATGTTTGTTATACGTCATCATGATTTTTGAGACTTTCCACCTTTATTACAGAACATACAGATGCATTAGCAGCTCAGACGGCGACTATCTGCACGCCTCTAGATTTTGTACAATAAAGGAATACTTCACCTGCAAAATATCTATTTGTGTATTCAGTACTCACCCCATGTTGCCTTGAATTTCAATAGTAAACTGTTTTTCTCAAGCCTCCATTTCACATGGATTCTTCATTCAAATTAAGTTTTTAAGAGTAATTATTATACAAATGATCATTTTGCAGGTGAAGTTTTCTCTTAATACATTGTGTGGAAAACAAACAATAACAGTCTATTAACTAACACACTGCTCAATGGTAGTTTGATGTGGCTGACTTGTGGAGTAGCTGCCGTTGTTTTTGATTTAAAGCAGTTGGTGTATTGTTGGTAGACGCTGGCAGAGACAGAAGGAAACATGTCAAAAATCATGAAGACAAAGAGGAACAGTAGGCAGAACCTCACCGACCCTGACTCTGAAAGATTATTTGATTGAAAGCACTCACGACTACAATATGGCCCCAAAAATGACAGCTGAGTTGAATCCACATCTGATAGTCTTAAAAAACTGTCAAGTACAAGTCTGGTGATAAACTATATTTTTATACTGTCAACAAATCCCATGAAGAGACCAAAACCAACACTGAACTGATCCTGTTACCAAGTGTCTGTGTCTTCAAAGCATGATGTTCCTCTGTCCCACAAAGCACCACTGTTTCAAAAACTACTAAAAACACATCACTGACCAGTGTCAGGAAATCATGGTGCCCACAATGAACTCAAGTGTAAATGCAACTGCTTTTTCGATCTCCATCCAACTATGTGGCCAAAAATACGTAATCACGCGCAAGTTTTTCCAAAACAGCAAGGCAGCAGTGGCTCTCCGTCACGTGACGCTGAAGCTACAGGGCACACGGTGGTCTCCGTCTCATCTGATGTTCCCTCATCTCCCTCAACGTAGCATATTCGTCCTGTCGATTGCTGTCTTTACAGTCAGGTAACAGGTAACAAAGGAAACTCTTTAAATGTTTGTTTCATTTTTTTATGCCAATAGTGTCTTTAAAAATGCATCATATAATAAATACTGTGCATCCTACGTACTTCTTTTTGTATTCTTATCATGACAGTTGTTGACAGGCAGGGGCGGGGCCTGTTTGGTTCTTTGAGCTGGACAGAGTGATCAGATATAAATGAGGACACTGGGGACACTTATTAATGCAGCTGTAAATATAATCAGGTTCAATCATATCTATATATCGAGATACAATCTGGAAAAAGGACACATTGTAACCCAAGGTGTAAAGGGGTTCACTGTTGAACCAATCGCATACACGCCGTCCTGCTGCCACGACTCCTCACTGATGCAGCTAATGTGAATTAATCCCCCGCTCGAAATAGTCCCCGACAAATGCGCTATTTTCTTCTGTTTAAATCTATTCTGCTTATTTAGAGCTGCTATAATTAACGTTTTTATAATCAAAATGTATTAAGTGACAATGAAAATGTGAAAAGGGTCTCTCATAGTGATGAACCTACAGACAGTACCCAAGTCACCCAAATCAAAACCTCCCCTCGGCTTTAAGGGGTTTTATGATGGGCTTCAGCTGTCAGGCTGCCACTTCGTGTTACTGTGTGACTTTGGTGTTTTAAAGGGTTAGTTGGGATTTACCAAAGTCACATAATAACAAACACACTACTTGATCGAGGCAGCGGTAGCCAGGTAAAGCAGTGAAAATATTCTAAATATGGCATATATTACTTCATAAAACCAAACTTTAAAAAATCTAAAGTATCCCTTTAAAGGCGATGACATGTCAGTGTTGTGTTAATGTGATTGTTTCCCCCAAATGGAAAAAAAACAGTTTACGTTTAACAATGAAACTACTGTATATCAGCTATTTAAAGCTTTGCAATTCACGTCCCCAGCAACAGTAAATGGGCTCTGGGCTGAGAGCCAGAGACAGGCCGAGGATCTTGGAGAGCACTGAGAAACAGACTAACACGTTGTTGGTTTTAGTTTTAGCATGAGATTTGTTGGCAGTAAAATATAGAATAACAGCAGAGCTATCCTCTCAAATGTATCTCAGAGCTACTGTACTGTAATATCTGTTACTTAACCCCCTCCCCCTGTATGTCCTGTGAACCTTTTCAGTCTGTGATGTCTTCTTCAAGGTCGCTGTCAGGGGAGCTCCTCTGTCTGTACTCTGTGGTGTTGGACAGACGTTTCCAGCTGGTGTCCTTCTGACTTCCCATACTGTGTGAGCGTCCCAGGTTGGCCAGGCGCTTGGATGACGTCCTCTCCTCCGCCTCCTCCGCGGCGCTCCCCTGGGGCCGCTCTGTGCCGTGTTGGTGGAAGTCGTGGCGCAGGTTCTCCAAGTTAAGAGCCCAGGGGCCGAGCTTCTGCCAGTTCACCCTCTGGAAGGCCATGATGCAGTGCAGGTTGCCACCCACCTGTCAGCCAAGGGAGCGTTCTCTCAGTTAGCCTCTGACCCTGACATGTTAACACAATCAGCAATGTTTAAAATAACAGGTGTGAGGAAGGGGAACCTTTTTGGTTTTGCGGCGCTGAATCCCCCTCTCTGTGTGACGGATGTCCAGGTATTCTGGATTTTGTGTGTTGAGGTCCGTCACAATGTCGAGCCACCTGAAAAGAGACGCTTCATGTTCAGCAGCTGAAATACAGGACACGATCAAATAAGGAAACTGAATGGAGACAGCGCTTACTTTTTACAGTGGATAGCTGGGTGTTTCCTGCTGGGCTCGCCAATGAGGATCCAGTACTCCATTTCATTGGTGGGTAAAGGGCCCCTTTGCAAAGAAAGGACACCACTGATGAGTTTCTAAACTCTTTTCAGGCCGTATCTGACATGTGAGTATAAATATCCAGCCCTTGGAAAACTTGCATTTACCCACTGTGGCCGTACAGTCCACACTCCTACACACAAAGTTGGTTCCACTGTCAAACATCTCTGCCTAAAGAGGAAGTAAACTTACCTGTGCTACTTATTATACTCATATTATTTTCCTTTAAAGGCTAACTTGGACTCTACGTTCCCATGTTTTGTGTCTGAGAGACAAAAGAAACACCAATTTTTTTTAATTGGTCCATTTATACTAGTTTCTAATCCAGACCTGGAAATTACAAAAATCCAATTCCATCATTTCCACACTGTGTAGGAACCCTGTGAACTACTCATCAAAAAATATACATATCAGCAAAACAGCCAGTAATATAAATACTGAACTTACAGTGCAGCGATGGGACCTACCTATAAGCCTTTGCTGCTTTGAGTGGCGTAGCTTCAAAGCCCACTGGGCAGAAGTAGTGGTTCTGGCAGTGGTAAATGTAGGCCATAGACTCATCCTTCAGTCCTTGTGTCAGCTTCATCAACGCTCCTTCAGCTAAAAAGACGTGAGCGGTGATCACTTTTGTTTTGTGTCTGTATTAGCAGACATGCAGTTGAGTTTGACAGCTGGGCGACTCACCTGTCTCTCCTGCTGTCTTGTGTTTCCCGTGCGGCTTGTACAGAATGTAGGAGCAACCTCGCACTCGGAAATTGTCATTGATTTGTCTGAACCACCTGTAAGAACAATGTACTGATAACTGAGCTGCATACATAAATACATACATATAAATGTAGTGTTTATTTTATAGAAACAAACAAGCACTTTTGTTTACCGCATTAAGGTGGCGTTGCCAGTGAAAGGACCGAACTTGATTTCTTCAAAAGGCGGCTGAAAACCCAGAATATGCAGAGCCTCCTCCTGAGAGATGGGCGGCAGACTAGCAATGCAAATAAATACACACTAAGTGTCAGAGGAGCTGCATTTTTACATAGCGTCTGACAGAGGACATTATGTGCTGCTCACCTCCCGGCACCCAGAGTGCTGTACAAGAAGTTCCAGCAGGAAACCAGAGAAGAGATTCCACATGAAGTCTTGTACTGTGGCCGACTGATGCAGTACCTGAAGCACAAAGGATCCCCAGGACATTTAAATATAACAGAATATATTACATTACAACTGTAACACATTTTTCAGTGCTGAGTTCACTTTGTAAAACCTCTCTCACAGTCAGCACAACAGACGTCAGTGTGGACTACTGACTTTTCATTGCTTATAAAATACATTCAGTGACTTTTCTAACTCACACTCAACCAAATTTCTGTGCATTTAAACTTTGTAAATGTTCAGATGCCAGGGCTCAAAATACCACCTACATATTTACTGTAGTGCAGGTAAAATTTGAGCTACACACGTAATTCTTAGCTCTACATGTACCAATGCACGGACCTTTGTACAGACAATATGTTGTGCAGGGCTGCCCACTCTCACACACTGACCCTGACACTCACAGACTGACACATTCCACATCCTTTCATGCCACACGTCCATTTTCTCACATAATGAAAATTAATTTATAATAGATAATGTTGCGATGCAAAAAGAGGACACTGACAGACAAAACAGAGCAGCAGCTTTTGACACATGTCTATTACTGCTGCTATGGTACCAGTGTTACGTCGCAGACTGTTCCTCTGTCGATATGTGTTTCCCCTCCACTTAAACCTGACCCAAACCCTTAGCCCTAACCCTAACCAACAAGGGGGGCGCTACGCGTTAACAGGGGGGAAACGCTATTCAGTGGGCGAACACATTTTGATAGAACACCGGTACTTGGAGCGGCCAAAAAGGATGCTTGCAAAACTTGCATTACTAATAATTTAGTT
This sequence comes from Epinephelus moara, assembly GCF_006386435.1. Taxonomy (NCBI): domain Eukaryota; kingdom Metazoa; phylum Chordata; class Actinopteri; order Perciformes; family Serranidae; genus Epinephelus; species Epinephelus moara. The sequence continues at coordinate 7,547,932 of NC_065515.1, read as the reverse complement.
TAGTTTCCATATTAGGTTTGCTGAACATTGTAAATAACGTTCCTGCTAGTTCCCAGAGGTCATTTCACTGCACATTACTGTACAGGGAAACTCAGCTCAAATGATATGTGTGACATTGAAAATATATTAATTTTTAAACTCTCCTAAATTAAATGAATATGTGTTTTCCTTCTGAGGAAAGTGTCAGTGTAATCTTACTCAGAATGACCCTGATTATAATCAAGTAAAATTTTAAGCTATTTTACTGTACAGATTTTTGGGGTAAGTTAACTCAGATTACATCATGACGCACTGACAATTTCCTCATATTTGAACTGTCGTGCAAAAGAAATGTGTGGGTGGAATGACAAGATGACAAAATTTGCATGTAATTTTAAATCAGAGCCAAGTATTTTGAGCCCTGCATGCTGTTGTGAATTAGAAGACAATATGCTACACTCCGTTATTTCACATCCAAAAAAAAACAAAAATTGTAGTAATTGTACAGGATGATGTGACGCTTCAAGACTCTCTTCCAGTGACAGAGTGGTTTACAGCTCGTCTCAGGACGGAGTCACTTTTCCTGCCTCGTTACTTTCCATTCCTCAACCCAACAGAGGAATTCTGCTCCATATGGAGCTGGAATGTTTATGACCACCAGCCAAATCATCAGATGTCCCTGTTGGACTCAGTAAATGCTGGATGTCTGGACAGTTCTGCAGAAGACTGCCAGGGACGGATCAGGCACACAAAGAGATCCAAGAGAGGAAATTACGTGTAGGGATGGCATTCGACAACTGGTTCCAAATCCCATCCATCTGAGTTGTACACCTCCAAGCTTATCAATTCCCGCATGTTTTTCTGACAGTTGCAAAGCAAAACAATGAGGTAAAACTCAAGTGTTTGCACTGATGGAAACTTGGAACACGGAGGAGTCATGGCGGAGAGGAATCAACATCCCTAAGTTGGCTTCATTTCACAAAGAAAGATGACAACAGTGCTGATTCTTCTAGTAAGAATGGAAACACGAGCAATATACTGAAACATCTTTCTACACAACATGAGCTTAAATTCTAAGAATGCCATGTATTTGACACTACGTATGAACTAATGTTGCATGTAATGATGCAGAACACAGGGTTGACAACCACTGTTTTCTATATTTCTATATCTGTATCTATCCTAAACATATATGTATAGTGAATACATGTAGTTCTATATTGTGTTATTTGATTTACATTAATTCATTTTGTTCACTTTAAATTACTGTGTGCAAACAGGAAATAAGCCTACTGAAGCATTTTGCAGCATTTCTGATTCATCTCTGACATATACTGTTACACAGTGACATAACCATGCAGTAAAGAGGTGCCCTTCTTTTTATAATGCAATCTTAATTCATGCTGAAAAAATATACAAATAAAAGACACCTAAAACTAAACTCAGTGTAGAGTACATAATTGTCACTGAATGTAAAAAGCTATGATTGAAAATGTTCTGGAGCTAACAGCACTCCTGCAGCCTGATGTGAAGCTCACTTCAATGGGTTTCTCTTTTAAACTCTTGAGGCTCTAAATATAACATTACCATCTTCTGAGGTCCAGCACTTTCCTCTGTTTGATCTCCTCCAGCGAGGCATGAGGAGAGACGTCTTGCAGATTTCGGCTGGGTCTGTCTGATGACTTCATCTTCTTGGTGCTGCATTTCTTCACATTGCCTGAAATAAACCATCAGTCAATGTCGGATAAACAAGGGTTGAAACTGTCACAGGCTTCTCTACTAACATGTTTCTTACTTGTTCTTGTTTTCCTGGTGAGCACCGCATTGAAGTCTGTGGTATCAATCTCCCAGGCTAAAATAGGTTTAGCGTGGCTGGAGGACACTTCAACCATGTCACAATCCCCATCTGATCCCACGTGGGCCCCTCCCGAATGGCCAGCACCGAAATCAGATGCAGGTTTTGGCTTCACAAGAGACAGCCCGTCATCCTGCTTGCTCGTGACAACGTCCCTGGCTGCATTTGGGGGACGGTACACGGAGGGAGCCTGGTTGAGAAGAGCATAATCAGAGCAGACCGTGTAGAACTTCTCACGGGAGTGTGTGACCGGGCAGGTCCACGGCAGGTGGAGCTCGGCGCTCGAAGCCCTCCTTACTCTGGCAGCGTCCCGGGCGAGGGAGCTGAGCAGACCGTGTTCCTCCTCCCCATTGGTGGGCCTTTGCAGCCCCGACGGTTCTGCTGGCCCAGATAGGTTTGCTCCTTGACTTTCTGATGTATTAGGCATTGAACAGCCACTTATATGATGGATGACAGAGCTAGCTGAGGCTGACTGTGATGCTGAAGTGATGGCTGGCTTTTCTGGTGATGAAAGGACAGGCATTTTTTAGACACAGATATAAAAGGAAGATGGAGCTAAAGCGACAGAGACCACACACACTGTGCATGCAGGGACATCTGATCACATACATCATTTTGTACTACTGTTTTCAAAGTGGTAACTCTGAAACAGACCTATTGCGGACCTACTTTTATATTCAATCGACAGAAAAGTAATCGGCAACTATTCTGATACTAACTGAATCATGTAAAGGTATACTGCCCACTTTGTAGACACAATCGCCACAAAAAGGGAGAGCGAAAGTCTTCTAGATTCAATCTAATTTGGCATTTCACCTCGCTGTATTTGAGTTTTTCAAGCACTGTGTCTCTTGGATGCCTTCTGCTTGCAGCCTGGCACATGGTCGCTACCTTTTATTAAGCACCAGAGCGCTGTAAGAGTACATGCCCATAAACGTCCCAAACACAAAAATCAAAACAGAGGGCTGAGTCTCTGCAGGAAAACACCACATAATTCTAGCGGGTCACAAGTGGTAAGTGTGAGGGATTACTTCTGTATGAGTCTGTGCATTATTTTCTAGGGAAATCCTGCATGTTATATCTTTAAATAATGATGCCATAAATGATTTGCTCCTTACCTTGGTCTTACATTATAATAAATTTAATGGGAATATTAGTTGGACAAAACGTGTGATGGAGTCATTTAAGCTCTATGATATTCTAACAGGGTTTTGCAATATTTTGAAGACTAAACGACTAATCAAATAATCGAGAAAATAATCCACAGATTGATCAGTAACTAACACAATCGTTGCTTACAGCCCTACCCTCAATGTCCTTGTTCTAACTTACAGCCACATTAGACAGCATCACACAAATATTACCTTTAACCTCTAATAAGTCACCTATTACGAACAGAGCCTCTTTAATACCCGGCTGTAGGAAGCTGCGCGGTTATTGAACATTAACTAACATTTCACCTGTGCAGCCGCTGTAACCGAGACGAGCACGCAGCTCCAGCTATCAGTGCTGCACGGTATTGTAGTTAGCAGATGTAAACACGCCCAGCTGGTCCGTTATTCTTTCCCATCATACCTCGTGAGAAGGCTCAGAGCCAGACGGGGGTGGAAACCGGCTAAACGTCAAGCTAACCACACATCACTCCACACAGGTGCACATTACCGCCGGACATGTTAGAAATGAGCGATAATAAATCCCAAACGTCGTCCTCCTGACCCGTATCTTCTTCCTGTGCAGGTTTACAGGACCGTACCATTCTGAGAGCCAACCGGGGTGTCCGAAAATATTAAAGCTGTATTACAACATTAAAACACTCGCGTCAACACTGTAGACAAACACAAAAGTAATATTGCCTGTTGAAGACCGTGTTTCAATGAGTTGTATTAAATTTACTTTACATATACACGTCACTTTCAGAGGGCCTGACCCCCGTGTTAGTACACAGTGGTACAATCCAACAGTTCAAACCAATCACAGGAGCGTCTTCGGCGACTCTTTAAACTTTTCTTCACTGAAGGTAAGTCTGTCCCATATTTTACTGACCAGCGGAATACTAAAAATAATAAATAATATACTTACACTATAATTCATGTTGGCATGGACGCATTTTTTTAATTCGTATGCATTATCAGCCACGCGCTTTGTTAAACCGCACGCACACTTCAGAGGTGAAAAAGACTAAATAAGTGTTATGCTGCATTCACGCGCTCCTCGGGTGGTCCCGTTTCCTGAGGAACATACATGTATATTAATAATAATAATAATAATAATTGGGAAGTGGTTCTTCCGACTTGGGTGTGTTCACGAGCTTTAAGTCGTAACGGGGAAACAACATGGACGCTACAAAGGAGCTGTGTTCTATTTTATTGCCCAGAGCTTTTTAACAACACGGTGATAACAGTTGAATCTTTGTATTACTGTGCAGAAATCTCTGCACCAGAACATCCCTAAAACTACAGATATCACTTTACCTGACTGATGCTAATAAATAACTTTTCTAACGGATCTCTTCATGGGCAGCAACTAACGGTTACAATACATATGAGTTACACATAAAGGCGCGCAATGTGTGAATTAATAAAAGTTTATTTCCATGATGTTAACATTTACTTTAGTCCGCCATGTTTCTGCATATGTGACATTAACTCGGTTACTCATTTCCCAAAATGTCCGAGTTATTGTTCAAGGTTGAGGGGGCGTTCAGTTGAATTTTCCCAACCAGTAACTCACTTTTTCCGATGATTCCGGACGCCGCAGGAATGCAGGGTTTAAAAGCCAGAGGCGTTTCTAGGATTTCCTACGGGGGCCCGGGGGGATCATTCCCTGGGATTTTTAAAGAATATACAAACAAGCTATATTTTAATGTTAGTTTTTACTCTGGTACCTTATTAAAAAAATACCTTACACTAAAGGATTAATTACCACATGAAAGGGGAGGTTATGTATAAATCAGTTGTATTAAGTTCATGGTAACATGGTGTTAAGTGTGAATAAAATATAACACTTACAAACTTCTTTTAACGTCTTTGTTAACTGAGCCTGTAGCTTCCAGCCTTTGAAAGACGTGATGGAGTATTTTTACAGTGATTTTGGAAATGTATATGTTACAGGAAACCATGGCAAGCAAGCAGGTGATCATCGACACTGACTGCGGCATAGATGATGCTCAGGCCATCATGATGGCCCTGGCAGCACCTCACATTCAGATCGTGGGCATCACCTGTGTGTTTGGAAACGCAACAGTCAACCATGTGTGTCAGAATGTTCTGAGGGTGCTCTCCGTCTGTGAGCGCAAGGGGGTAAGTTTTCTGAGGCTGTCTTTAAATGACCACATGTTTTTAGACAGAATATAAACTCACTGTCACTGTCCCACTCAGTTTTTTTTTCTCTAAAATGGTTGATATGAAATGATTTCTGTGGTCTGGCACAACTTTAATGACAGCCTAGTTAGGCTTGGGTGCATAACCTATTTGGTTGAGGTCACAAGGTGATAGTGATCATTGTTAAAACAACCAACCATTGTTGGCTGTTAACAGCTGATGGGTAGGTAATAAACAACGGCCTTCACTTTGTTTACTTCCTCCCTAAAGAGATTTTTTGCTTTGTGCTGGCATCACTATGTTTACTCACTAGCCTGAGATTAGAGGGTGGGATCGTTAGGGATGTTTGCAGTGGAGTTGTATTGTCGTCTGTAGTCTGTAGGCCCCCGATCACACAGAAACCGTTTTAGCAGCTGGAGGCACCTTTCTGTAACTGAATCAAGCGTTTTGCTTGGGTTTTTTGCAACGTGACGCGCCTTGTGTTTCTGCGCTCTAGGCACCTGGCATTTTTGACGGAGCATTCTGAACTCCTCAAGTTGAAAAAACTTTGTGCAGAAAAGTGCCCCACATCATCACTTTTTCCTCACCTTATTTCCCATTGTCCAATTGGATTATTTGAGAGGCGGGCTTTTTGTAGTGGTCACAACAACAAGTTTACAGTTGTTAAACAATGGAGGAGAAACTGGTGGTAGCAGTTGCTGGATACTCAGAGCTATATGGCCCGACAACAGACAGCAGGTTGTCAAACTGCCCCCGAGTCATCCTAAAATATGCCTGGAAACGGCAATCATGGAGGTGAAGCTCCTGGACCAACTGGTGGTACTCCCCATGATCCACCCTCTTCTTTAGGGTCTCATGTACCCACACAGATCTCTGTGTCTCCGCTGACAGCCTCTCACCCTCAACCAGAGCTACAGACAGTACCCTCTGCCTTAACATTTTAAGAAATAGCTACTAAATACTATGGGAGAAAAAAAAGTAGATTGATTACACAGGAAGGTTGGTGTAAGGACGTGATAGGGTGGTTGCCTGTAAACAATAAAAAGGCGCAACAAGTGTTTTGTTTTTTCTTACGAGTGGTACTCAATTTTTAAAACAAGCAGTGCAGTCACCCTATAATTTTCATTCAACACATCATTTCCTGGTGCATTAAAACCAAAGACTTCAGCTGGTAAACTGAGTGCACTCAGGACATGTGATTATTTACACCAAAAAAGTGACACTATTCAAATCTTTTTACACAAGCTGGTGCTGTACTGTACATAAATATTGTATTCATTAAGCCCCATTTGGATTTGATTAACATTACAGGAAGACGCGTGGAATGAAATATTCACTGTGCTCCTCTTTAATTTAACTGATCTGTAACAGATGTTGACGTTCAGCTGGAGACGCACAGGAGAATCTCTGCAGCTGACATTACAACAACCCTTGTGGGGTCTTGCTCTTTTTTCTGTAGTTATATGGGTCCCCAAATAGGCCCACATGTTGGTGTTAACATGTCTCCATACATCAGATTAGCAGAGATATTTCTGAGCTGATTTAAAAATAAGTACAGTAGAGGGAAGCAGAAAAAAATATGAGCTCCGCTTTAAATAAACAAGGCGATCACTCTCAACAGGAATTAAAGGAACTGTAAGACAGTCAGAGCATGTCTATGCTTCAGTAGTTGTCTGCACACAACTCACAACATGAAGGTAGCTGAGCTGGTGGCTAGCAGCTAACAGTGCTAATGGCGCGAACAGTGCTGACAGAGCACTACACCTCCACGACGACGCACGGTCAGACCGGCTAACAAAGAACAGAGAAGCTCGGAGTACACACACACAGAGGGAGCACAACTTCATTATCTGCTCAGGACGCCATCACTCCACTATATCTTTACATAGTTCAGTTTAGGACAAAATGTTAAAATCCCTGATGCACATACTTGAGACTATGAGTGGGAGTAATAGTGCCATCTGGGGGTCTGTGTGGGAGCCAAACCGTTAGATGGATAGAAAAGTAGGAAAGGGCGAAGTTAGATAGAAAAGGACACCATCACTCCAATATATCTTTACAGCTGCTGTATTAATGCTCTGAATGTCACGTATAGTTCCTTTATTTTACAGTTGGTTTCTAAAAACTGGGACATTTTGTAATAAGAAAACAGAACAGTGTGGTTTATAACTAAGTATTCATGAGGATTATCTTTCCCTTTTGTTTTCCTGCAGATCCCTGTGTTCCGAGGTGCTGCTGGTCCTCTAGTTGGAGCCAGTAACCCCGTTAGTAACCACTTTGGAACTGATGGACTCGGGGATGTGATTGAAGATAAAGACCCACACTGGGCGGAGAAAATCCAGAGAGAGCATGCAGTCAATGCAATGATTAGGCTGGTGAATGAAAACAAGAAGCAGGTGAGAAACCTCTCCGTGGTCGGTCTGTGAGTGTGTGTGGCTGGTCTCTGATGTTCAACCACTAAAATGTGCTCCCCACAGGTCTCCCTGGTGGCCCTTGGCCCTCTCACTAATCTGGCACTGGCTATCAGACTGGACCCATGTTTCCCCCAAAAGCTCAAAGACCTGTACATTATGGGAGGCAACATGGAAGGTAATACCAGCACATGATTATAGGGTTTGATTTTGAAACATGTAAAGGTCCAGTGTGTAGGTTTTAGGCAGAAATTATTATTGGCAGAAATGGAATATAATAAATATGTTTTCTTTAGTGTATAATCACCTGAAAATTAGTCAGTTTATATCTACATAGGGAGCAGATGCTCGTCCACGGAGATCGCCATGTTGCACCGTCATATTACTATAGTAGCCCAGAATGGACAAACCAAACACTGGCTCTAGATAGATCCATTTGTGTTTTCATGTCAGCCACTATAGTTAGCAGCAACGAGCAACGTTGGAAAAACACTGATTTGTTAAAGTGAAACTGCTTTCTTCACTGTTTATCACCGTATTAAATCACTGGGTTTATTTGTTTTGGTGAGGCAGAAACCTCTGTGGATAAATAGGCAAAAACCTCCTAAATGAAAGGTGAGCACTTTAGCAGGTATTGGACTAGTGGCCCGTCTGTGATGAGCCAAACAGCAGCAGAGAAACTGCTTTTACTGGTTTTAATCCCTGGAGAAGTTTCAGCTGGTTGCAATCTGCAATGCTCACCACTAGATGCCACTAAATCCCCCTAAATCTGACACACTGCTCCTTTAAGATTGCATAACTTGATTTCGTCTTTGCAGGAAAAGGAAATGTGACACTATGTGCCGAGTTCAACTTTGCATTGGATCCAGAGTCTGCCTATATTGTTCTTGAGGAGTTTCACTGCCCTACATTCCTCGCATCCTGGGAGTACTCGTGCAGAAACGCACTGACGTGGGTAAGACGTGCGCTCGCAAAGAATTCTATGACTCTGCATGTCTTTTCCACTTAAAACTTATTTGAGTTCATTTTTGTGCAGGAGTTCTTTGAAGAGCTGATCAATCAGGACACACCTGCTTCAAACTTTATGAAGTTAATAACATCGAAATGCTGGGCTTACTCCAAAAACGTTATGAAGAGCAAGAGAGACGTGTACTTTGGACCTGGCTTCGTCTCTTACGACGCCTACGCAATGGCCGCGTGTATTGACGAAAGTGTGGTAACAGAGACAATCCAGTGTCCCGTCCGTGTGGAGCTGCAGGGTTCCATCACTCGAGGCATGATGGCACTGGACCGCACAAATGAGCTGAAGAAGAGCCACAGTGTGTTTGTTCTCACCAAGTGTGATGTTGCTAAGTTTAGTAAGTTACTCATGAAGTCTGTTAGACGACCGGAGAAGTAATCATTGATGACATGCATCTGGGTGTGGAGAAAAAAGATAATGTTCTGCCTTCAATCAAGTAATTTTTGAGTATATTGAATTAAAAAAATATGATTTTTGCTTAAACCCTTTGTTTAAACTTGCTGACAAATTGAGGTGATGTACAATATCAACCTCTGTTCTAAATTTCACTAGGGATGCACTAATGGAGCGACTTTATCTCTTAAAAGTGACTAGCAACAAATTCAGCAACTTATTCAGATCATTGGGAAAAAGTCAGTAGTTCATTTCCATGCATGCTGCTCAGAGTAATCGCAGTGACTGTCTCTTTTGCCAGAGGTGCGGGGTCTCTTCTACCCCCTCTCTCCCCTCTTGAGCCGTGCACACACTGGGTCTTATTCATTAAACCTGAGCAGAATGAATTTGTGTGTAAACTGTTCGCAGAAGGAAATTTACGGGTATTTCATCATTCATCAATATGTTAATAGCTCCGATCTTTTCATAGATTCTAACAAAGTCTACACCTGTTTTCTGATTGCTCGTAGTGCTTGTGTAAATAAGATACTGCACAGAATTGTTGATTGTCATTATTAGAAATTACAATTTTAGTTTGTATTGTGCTGTTATGTTCATGACAAAAGATTAGAAATAACACATTTAGCTAGACTAGTTGGTATTTAGCAGATTTAGGCTTCGGATAAAGATTCTTAAAAACATGAAGTAATAATTTAAATCGACTTAATACAAAACTGGAAAACACAGTTCTGCCACTAAATAAAATAACATCTCCTCCTCTGCCCTCTTTAGGCACTGCAGTCCCAAACTGCATGTCATTTTTGTTTAATTATCAGAGACTTGACGTAGGAGATGTAAACATTATTTCAAATTGAATATTGGTTTAAAAAGACCTGTGGATGTGGGAAAGCAATTCGGCGTATGTCTTGCTGGTGAACTCAAATCTGCCAGAGAGTTAGAGGAAGCCGATGTGGTTTTACGCCAGACTATATTACTTGTTGTTAAATTTAACGGTGGGTTATTACCGACATCAGACTGCCTGCATTAAGATGTTTTAATGGTGGTTTCATTTAACAACAGAGACAGAGAATGCCGAGGCTCAGGGCAAACACAGTAGTTAGTTGGCTGTCCATGACGGCAGATGAGGGAGATGTGATGCTGCTCTGCAGGGTGCTTGGTTTGCGTGCAGCTGACACAAGGGAAGCTGACGACGGAGGGGCAGGGGCTCGATTCAAATGACACTGTCAGGCAAACAACATGCTTCTAAGTGTTTTTTCAATTTTCTCAATCCCAATTCACCTAAGATAACTTCAGAGTCAGCATTGGACAAGTTTATCTTTACTCTTTCTTTGTTTGCTCCATGTTCACAGGTCGGCAGGACAGGACAGTAACTATCACCTCCATATATGGTCGTCACTGACATATTTATGGGCACGGATGTACACTGATTGCTTACAAGTGCGAGCGTGCTGTCAATTTATTATTGATTGGCACTCATGCACATACACACGTGCCTACGATTAAATCTGATACTAATTCATAAATATTTTTTTAATTCTACAAACAAATAGATAATTATAGTTTTAAGTAGATGATGAATAGTAGGCTCTCTGTAATATCACTACATCCACAGTATAGACTACTGTTTTCTCTGATTGTTCTTCTCTGATATGTAAATAATTCATTTGAGCATATGAAAGTCTGTTGCTCCTTTTTTCTTTTTGAAAAGTAAAACATGCTACACAGATATACTACAAGTCATTTTCAGCTGGATTATATTTGTACAGAAAAGCTCTGTCCAGTAACCTGCTGTACTTTTTATTTGGAGTTGAAGTGAGAGTAAGAGAAGGTCAGGTACGTTGGTGCAGCTTTGGAGAAGATGGGAAAGTTATTTAATAGTCAGTGTTTAAAATGAACATACATTCAAACCTTTCATTAAAGGAAAGTGACAATCATGTTCGTGTATGCTGTCCATTATAGAGAGATGGAGAAAGAGAGAGAATCAGAATTGGCAGGTCAAACTAAAAATTGGCCAAGAAAATGTCAATTGTTGCAAACCATTACAAGGCCACCTTCATAAAGTTTTTGTTCACTGTTACATATTTAACTGGGCTTCTGTCGTAACAAGCAGCTACAGCACCAAACCTGGGGCTCCCATTTTTGCCCAGATGTGCAGGAAATGCAATAGTTTGATGATGGGGCAATGTTACAGGGGGTGTAAGAAAATGTGTATTTAATACAGTTTAAAAAGTCATTTTCCATGATCTTATACAAGAATACACTACTGACATTTTAAAGCTTGAAACTTACCCTTTCACGTATAGTGTAACCAAGGATTGAACGTCCCATCCAGACTTGCTGTGTTTGGAAGTTTTTTGGAACTTGTCTGATCTCTCTTTCCTTTCCTGCCCTCGTCACCCGTACACCGTCCTCTCCTTGCCTACTCTCCTTTCTCCTCATCTGTGCATCACTAAGGTCCCCTGTCCTCTCTCATATCTATGTTTGATCCATGGCCGTTATCCAAGGGTGGATAAACTCCTGGTGCCTGTCATATGACACAGATAAGCAAAGCACAATGTACATTTCTATCGCTATAAATTAATTAATTCAACACTATAATCATGCTATTTTTAAATCTTTGTTGTTCTGGATTTCCTCATCTGAAGTGTTAAGGCCTTTGCACACCAAGTCTGTATTAGTCTGGATTTTTTGTATGTTTTTTTTTTTTTTAATACATCACCCAATAAAAATCATTGTGCACATAAACCTTGCACACTGAGTCTGATATGTTTTTTTTTAATTGTTCTATTTTCATGCATGCTATGACTTTTTTTTTTATTTCAGTTAGCTGTGTATCACAAACAAAGAAAAACACACGCACATCCAAACCGGAAGAAGGGCAGGTGCTGAGCCGAAAACGTTTCGAGCGTCAGTCTGATGAAGAGCCTGACGCTCGAAACGTTACTCACCTGAATAAATTACGACTGAGCATTGGAGCCCTGCAGTGTGCGAGCTGTTTGATTTTTCTGTAGTTAGCTGTGTAACCTCTTGGTCACAAGCAGCATTTACAATAACCAAACCTCTTATGATGATATTAAATCGAGCAATTAAAATCTTGGACAGGAGGGGCGCCAGTGGCCTAGTGGATAGAGCAGGCACCCCATGTACAAGGCTGTTGCCGCAGTGGCCTGGGTTCGAATCCAGCCTGTGGCCCTTTGCTGCATGTCATCCCCTCTCTCCCCCCCCTTTCACTCTTAGCTGTCCTGTCTGTTAAAGGCAAAATGCCCCCAAAAAATATCTAAAAAAAAAAAAAAAAAATCTTGGACAGGGAACCAATAAGAGCACATCATTGCCATGTTCCTCAGAAACTAAATATACAAAGTTTTGATAATTTCATTAATTTCAAACTCATCCATAAACGCCTAAATAATTAGGCTCCCCAGGTGCTCAGTGACCTTGTGGTTCCACTTAGAGCTTCAGTCTCAGTACCACGTGGAGCAGCCAGTGGGAGCTGTAAGGTTCCCCTGTGTAACTCCTTTTTTGGACAAACAGCCTTTTCTGTCCATTGTGGAATACTTTATCTACAGAGCTCAAATTGGTTGCTGATTTCGTTTACTTTAAACTCAAACTGAAACCGAAGGAGGAGGAATCAGTTATGCAGTCATGAATAATTTGGTGCTTCCTATTCTATGGTCCTAATTATGTATTGCAGTTTGTGTCTTGTATTGTTGTCTGTATTTTTACTGTTGTTTGTATTTTTACTTGTGTTGTTGTTGCTGAGTCTTTTGTATCTTAAGGCCCAGCTAGGGACGGGCATTGCAAATTAGCTTAGGCTATAAATGCTGTGATGTGTGGCATTTAAGTATGCTGCATACTTGTCCCTAAACAAATAAACATTAAATAAAAAATATTCATTGTGAAAACTCACAATATGAGAGAGAGAGCCCTTTACTCGCTTGTGTCTCTCCACTTGAGGTACGTCCCTCTTTCTGCACCATGGCGACCTGCACGAAATGAGGCCCAGTCATACGAGCACTTAGTGTTTATCAGTCTGGCACTGACTTTCAAGCATGAGGGAAAACAGACATGATTATAATATCACTGTATTCCTAATGTATTTGATTATAACCTCTAAATTTTATTACATCAAAATGAGCTTATGTAATTGCATGTCATTTCCAGGTTTTCCATTACCATGCGAACTACATTGCATTCTGCTGGATAGGCTTTGTCGAGGAAGCAGACTAGAGTTTCAGAGTCAGTGTGTAAAGATGATTGACACAATAAGAGGTCATATTTATGTTTAACCATGCAATAAGTTTGGACGAAAAATAATAACTTGGTGTGCAAAGGCCTTTAATGTCCTATTTCAGTCAATATGTGTGTCTTTGTGTTGTTATCCCAGCCAAATTGTATTTTATAGTAACACACAACTGCCACAAGATAGCAAAAGCTACATTTAAGGAGCAGTATAAGTCAGTTAATTTTTCACAACACATTCCTGCAAATGTTTCACAGTAAAGGCCTTGTGATAAAACAAAGGGCTTCCCTTTATTCAGATGCTACAGGACTTTTAACTTCAAATGGAATCCGAATGTATGAAGTTTGCACATCATAACGCCATAAACATGTAACAGGGCAAACAGGAGCAGCTCTGAAAAGGAGGATGCTTCATTATAATATGACTGAATCAAACAGAGTGAAGTAGAAATAAAGGCCTATCTGTAAAATAATCCACCTTCAAATAAAGGCTTGGTACCTTCTGCAGTTTAGGTACATTAAGTGGCCACTATATGAGCAAACAAAGTGCTGTCTGTGAAAAAGATTGTGCAAACTATTCAAATGAAGTGCTGGCAGATCAATACAATACAACCTGACTTTCCAGACTACCTGACTGAATTAATACATCATTGACAGATTGGACTCTGCCAACGTGCTGCCTGTGTACTAGCAATATTTTAACTTTTACACAGCTCTGAATAACTAAAACTCTGTTAAACAAAGTGCTTCACAGAATAAAAACAAACAAAAATAATACATACATATTGAAAACCCGCCCCTCCCACCCCCACATATAAACACACACACACACGACTAAAAGACTAAAAGGCAATACGATAACATAAAACAAGTATGAGATAAAGTAATCATAAAATGCATAAAAATGTAAGATTAGGAAAAATTAAAAATTAAAGATTTAAAGAGTAAAATAATATTAATAATTAATTATCCCCCTAACCCCTAACCCTTGTGGGACGATAGGGCTTAAATTGAAGGGAAATGTAGGAACACAAGACCTAATTTTGAAAATGTCCTAGAAATGTGGGAACATAGGGTTTAATTCTGAGAAAAATCTTAGAAATATGGGAACTGTGGGAACATAGGGCCTAATTTTAAGAAAAATCTTAGAAATGTGGGAACATAGGGCCTAATTTTAAGAAAAATCTTAGAAATGTGGGAACATAGGGCTGTGGGAACATAGGGCTGACCCCCGTTAATGCTAATCTATCTGGCACCACGTATGCCAATTGTATACGTACACTTGAAATCACAGTATAATTTGAGAACCACACAAATGTTCAAAACTTTGTATGACTTTACATTGCAATGGCAGGATGTAGTTAATTATAGCCGTTAGCCGTTCCATTAGCATTAGCCTGTGTATCGCTTATGCTAATCACTAATACTAATAGCTAATGCTAATCTACCTAGCACACATGCCAGTCTTACAAGTAAAGTCAAACTCATAGTATAACTTGAAACCCACACAAATGTTTATGACTTAATAAGAATTTACATATTAACAATATAATGTAGTTAATAATAACACATATGTTTGTTGTTTTCACAGACGTTTTTAAGGGTTTAAACTATTTATGCCAAGTGGTTTAACGTTATATCGTATTTTTTCACAACAACAGCCCCTTTACAGCACCCTTACCTGGACATTTCTGTAACAATAGTCACTAACATTCTTCATATCTGGCCTTCAAGTCAACGTCCATCTTTCGTGCATCGGCTGTTGACCGTGAACTGGACCCTGACACAGCTGAGCTCAGAGCGCCCTCTGCTGACCTTTGACAGACCATTGCAGATACACACACAGGACATTATCTGCTGCTGCCACTGTGTCAAATAATATAGGAACATTTCCAAACTTTACAAAAGTTTAAATTATTCATGTATTCATTTCTTCTTATGCTTTGTTGTTTCATTTAATGTTGTGTTTATTTAGGTTGTTTGACCTGCTAAAATATGTTTTTGTGTTTAAATGCGTGTAAAAATGTCCCTAAGTGTTTATATTATTAAATAAATTCACTGTGCTCCAGAGGTCTGTGAAATTATATATTATAGGCTATGTTTTAGTGGTCTTAAAATATATTTAGAATACTTTCACCACTTTACCTTGGCCGTCAGACAGCTCTTTTCGACGGGGAACTGAAACAGTTCAGAGCCTCCTGACTCCACTGATACAAACTGTCATTTAACTGTCATGGCTGTTAGCCGTTCCATTAGCATTAGCCTGTGACTCGCTTAAGCTAATCACTAGCACTATTCGCTAATGCTAATCCAGCTAGCACACATGCCAGTTTTACGCGTAAACTTAAATTCACAGTATAAAACGAGACCCACACAAATGTCGCTGACTTTATATAAATGTGCACAGCAATGATATAATTTATCATAATGGTATTTAATGACAGCCGTTAGCCGTTCTATTAGCATTAGCCTGTGACTCGCTTATGCTAATCACTAGCACTAACTGCTAATGCCAATCAAGCAGCACACATGCCACTTTTCCACAGAAACTAAAATGTACAGTATGATTTGAGTCTCCATCTTTCCTCAGCTTTACACAACTGACGTGTTTCCAATGCTCCCATGTGGGAAAGAGAAAACAGTTATTGCAGGTTTAAACAGAATACAAAAAGACATGAAAAACAAGATGTTCTGCTGAAATCCTTTATTTAAATTTGCTGACAAATAGAGGTGATGTACAATACAAACCTCAAACGCAAGTGTTCTTTGATCACCAATTAATTCTCACCGAAGGCTTCGATATTATCAGGGCAGAGCCCGCTTTAAAATGGGAACATGAATGTCCATGAAGCTTTTGGGGCCGTTGGTGTTCTGAAGAATCACATTTCAGATTATGAAAGGTCGCTGCTGCCAAATAAAAGACTAGTTCAATGATTTAGATGCAGATGTTTGTGAATTTGACTTTTTCAAACCAATTTGTATAAGAAACCAATAAGAACCAAAATGATTGTGAAAAGAAGACCGATGGCTTAAAATAAGATGTCTGTTCCAACATTAATACTGAACACCAGAGACTCCGCGCCGTGTACCCAACTTTGAGAAGGAATGCAGCATTACCAGCCTTTCTATAACAGCAAAAACGTTTGCACTGGCGTTAGCATACCATGCTATTACCATTTTTAATTTAGGGGCACCTGTTAAAACAAATCCAAATAAAAAGTTCTGCCCCCCATGAATAAAAAGCTGCAGTGAACTAAATTGCTGGGCTGGTAACCTACAGCACTGGGCTACCCAACCCATTACACTTCAGGTAACATTGCTTTCTGTTGGGATTCTCTGATTATAAAAGAATTAGATTTAGCGTACAGAGTACATCCAATCCATGACGTGCTTCTGTTAAGTGCAGTCATGTGCAGTTTAATTGCCGTTGTCAGAGGAGCTGGGCCACGGCTCAGAGCTGCGCCTGCTCAGGGTGGGGCGCCACATGCTCCACGGGTTGTAGGTCCGACTCATCTCCGTTGAAGCTGGCGGCGACGGGGTGGGACTGCTGACCAGGTCGGTGAGCGTTGTTGAGTTGGTCGTTGGAGGGAAAGGGTGTAAGGCTGAATCTGCGCTTGTTGACCAAATGGAGCTGCCGAAGGGTGTGGCTGCAGACCAGGGATTGCGGGTGTTTCCCAGGAGTGACTTCAAAAAGAGAAGAGAAGCTTCACAATAGTATCACGAGCACGAGGAGCTACGTTAAACACAAATAAGGGATCTTACTGCTGTTGGGGCAGTCGGTGAGCTGGAGCTGCTGGGCCAGGAGTGCAGAGAGTCACTGCTCGGTATGTCCCAGATGGAGGAGGCGGAGGTGAACTCAGGCCAGCTTTGCTGAGGCTCTGATGACTTTGGGAGATTCATTCCACTGAAAACTAACAACACACACACACACACACACTTCAGTTTGGACGCAGCCAGTCAGCTATAACCTGTAACACCAGTTATTCTATGTTCTTCTGTTTGATGGTAAATCAAAGTGCACGGGTTACCTCCTGTCAGGTTGAAGGAATTGTTGGGTCCAAAAGCAGAGAATGAGTTTGCCGAATGGAAGTTTGGACTGCTGGCTGTGTCAATGGGACTCCACAATCCAGAGCTATGGGAGAAAGAAAAGCAGAATTTTAAATGAGCTAAATCTTGATGTCACGTCTGGATGCAAATGTATTCATTTTGTCACATTACCTGTCAGAGCTGTCACTTTCCACTGATGTCATGTGTGCCAGACTCTTCCCCTGGCTGTCAGTTTTACCTGGGCCAGAGCCACCTGTCAGCGACATCAAACATCAGTGTTGTCCCATAAACTAACCACCATAGCAACAATGAACACACTTTGATGGAGAGTTAGTTCATGGTTTCATACTTACCAGGGCTTTTATCATAACCAGCAGCTACAGCAGCGAAGGTGGGGTTCCCATTTTTGCCTGGGAGTGGAGTGGCTGCAGACAATTTATTTCCTGGGGCCTTCTTTTGGTTTCCCTCACTGCAACAGAAATTCACAAAAAATCTGGATTAGATTTTAGATACACATTTAAAATACCAAACCAAAATAACATGCTTTATTATAATAAAAGCTAAAATTCTTATCTCAGTATTTACAGGCTGACTAGCACACACAACACATATCTGGGGTTTTTTTCTACAAAATGGGCGACATGTTTTCAGCTGCAAGTCAAAGCCACGTTTCAAATGTCACAAGCACTTTTATAAAAACAGACTGTGATCAAAATAAAATGCAAAAACAGGAATTTTATACCCTGTTTGAAAATATACAGCTGAACAACATGTGAATGAAAAATTATGTAACATAAATAGCAGGGCTGTACGGTTAACTTTTTGCACACAGCACTGGAGCTGCAGAGGTTTAAAGGTTTGCAGCACAGGACACAAAACTATAACATGAGTGTTTCAAATGAATCTAGTGCTGGAAAATGATTTAAATATTTTCATTTATTAAAGCTATTAATCTTATTTATGCACAGAGCATTAACAGAGAGGCCGAGGGAGGGAAGGAGTGAGAGTCATAAACTAGGAGTACAGCGCTGGATTGCACATCTGCTGCTGTAATTTCATCTCACAGACTGATTTAGCGCAGCATGTGCAACATATAGACCAACATAGACTAACTAACTGACAGATTAAACAGAGGAGCAGCTCTGTGAGTGTTGCTGGAGAACTTGTGAGTGAGTGAGTGGGACGGAGAGTGTGAGAGAGGAGCGATGTTCATTGGTTTGCTTTATGTAAGGCAACTTGACCCTATATTGATATAAAAGCTGTTGTCTAAATCTATATCTTGCTGGAAACATATGGATATATCGTACATAGTCGTTATATGGCCCAGCCCTAACCGTTTCTAAAATGTTTGATAAAGTGGTAATTTAAATATGGGTTGAAGGGTCAAGGCTGGCTTTCTTGAGAAACTCTGCTGCACTGCTGTGATTATAAAGGTTAAAAATGCAAGAGCAAAAACCTCCTGAGGAAATCTCAGTTCAATATAGCAAACATAGTACATAGTTCAATACAGCTGATTTTAATCAGTTAAAAAATGCCTTGATTGGCTCTGATACCCTGATACCATCATAAAGATCAGATCATGACATCCCTAGTTATATGCTTCATATCCAGAAAAAAACGCCTCTCCCCTGACTAATTTCTTTACAGGCAAGTCTCGCCTTCTTTAATATGATGTTGACGTATCACTGCAATGGGCTGACACAGTCAATGTGGCGTTAACGTATATGTGTCTGGTTCTGACAGTCGCTGGCAGTGATGGTGGGGAAACAAGAGGTCCTGGCGCCTGTGAGAGCTTTTTTACAGAGACCTTGGTTCTTTCAGAATTTCAAACATGAACAAAACAAGGTGTTGTTTTAGCTACACATTTGACCGAGTGGATACCTGCTACTGTTGAGCACGCTGCTGTAGGTGCCTCGGGACAGTAAGCTGGGGGAGGTGGGTGGAGGGGAGCAGGTCCCTGCTGTGACGGATCTCTTCAGGAAAGGGTCTGCGTTTATTGTCTGGAGGGAGATCTGCTGAAGACTATCTGCTTCTGTACATGGAGAACAGGAGAAAATCAAACCAGTTAGCGTCTGAATAAGGACACAGAACATGACAGGACAGTTTCAGGTCTGAATTTAAATGTTAAATTACCCAGACTGTGAAACAACATCTGTGACGGTATACAAATGTTCAAATCATCACCAAGATATGAGGAGGGGAAATTTTAAAGACTGGAGGGACAAATAAAGCTCATTTCCCACTAGACCAAAACCCACTAACGCCCACTAACACCTGGCTTCTGTCTTGAGTGGGGAAGGTTACAATCAGCATTCATGTCTTTGCCCTGTGAGGCAAATTGTGATTTGTGATATTGGGCTTTATAAATAAAATTGATTGAATTGATTGATTGATTGATTTCCAGGACAAATGACTGCAGTGGTCACAGCTCTGGCTTTGACCAGCAGTGATGGAAACATGACATCTGGGTGGACGTGCTAACTTTTAAACATGCATAGCTGCAGTTACATTTCGTTTAGAGTCTACGCGGCACGACCCTTTAAACCGCACCCACCACCAGTACAGTAGACAGTGGAAGTGTGCCCTCTAGTGGAATTCTCCAGTAACATTCACAGCACATGGGCAGGTATGTGAATGATTTCGTTCACGATGCAGCCAGTCGTCTCCGCAAACCCATGGTTTAAAAGTATATCTCTGGCCTCACATCCAATCAAACCTCCAGCATTGATAAATAAAAATCTGATCACCAAAAAAAAAAAAAAAAAGATCTTGACTTACGGACGCTGTTTTTGGAAAGTGGTACATCCCACTCTGGAGAAGCAAACTCCTTCTCCCCCTCAGAGCTGCTGCTGTGGCCCAACTCTGGCACTGGACCGCTGGACAACAGTTTGGCCAACAGAGAGGGGCGCCCTTCTTCCAGCTTCCCATCAACTGTCAAAACAAATGTGTCACTAACACATCTGTACTGAAGCAGACAGCAACGTGACAACATGTAGGTGAAGACACTCACATCTCTGTTTCTGCAGCGGTCTTGTCTTTGGGATGTTGGTGAGAGGGTGCAGAGCTTTGGATGTGAAGCTCTTGCGCTGTTTGTTCTCCAGCGGTGTGACATATGGCAGCTCCAGAGAACTGAGGACAATAAAGATTTGTCATAAAAAGGTTTGAAAAATGCAGTGAATAAAAGATGATGGTATTATTTGTGATTAAATAAACAGACCTGGATTTTTCTACGGGGCTCTCTTTCTTTATGGTTCCTTGTTTCTTGGTTTTGGGTTTGATTAGGAAATTTGAAGTCTCTTCTTTCACTTTTCCTGTTGTTGCCGTTCTTCCTTTCTTTTTCACTGGTTCCTGGAAAAAATTTTCAGAAAAGCAGAATAACAGCATGTTTATTATGATTTCATCTCCATAGCAGTAGATGCTAGAGCTGTTTCTGTAGTCTTCTTACATTTCTTTAGTCTGTCAGTGCTAGTATGAAAATTATAATAACAGCAAGGCCACAATCACTCCAAATACTTCATTTCACAGGAAAACAGGGGGCTAAACACAAGCAATGAATCAAAGCATCTAAATGTGTTAAATAGTCCGATGAGAACGAAGGTGCAACTGAGAAAAGGTGTCTACAGGTATCAGACAGTTACATCTAATGCCTTTTACGACCCTTCCAGATAATATGGTTATTAGAGTGAGTTAGGTTAATCCACATTTTGCCGACAGCTAAGTGCAGGTATAAGTAAAAACAGTATCTGGGTAAGTGGTAGGTTTAAAAGCCCAGGTCAGACCAAAGATTCGCAACGAGAAGAGATGAAACATGCAGCTGTTTCCAATGTGCCATTCTGAGATGTTCTGAAAACCTGCCAGTTCACACCAATTCAACTAGATGACACGGTGTATCATCTCTATGCAACAACTCTCTGTACTTTAGTTCTGATTTGCAGCTTTTCAGGTTTATTTTGTGGCTGAATATAATTTGTAGCTTCTTAAAATATGACTGAGGATAGTGATAGTGAGATACTGGCTACAGCTGCATTTGTAGTAGTGATGAAACAGCTAATAACTGAAACAAAACGAGCATCAGATGGACTGTATTCATAATAAATACGGCATAATAACATAAGTAAGCACCAATTAATCAGTCAATGAGATGTGTGAGTGTGAGGGGGGTGGAAACAGGTAATGTGCTTTATGTTCTAAAACCAGCCGCCGGCCATTTGCCCAGCTGAGTTGCAGGTGGCACCATCAGCTGGCTTGAGTCGAGCTCAGACTGACCAGTTCACACCGCTGCAACTTTCCTCTGCAATGATGTACAAAGGTTTCATCTCGTCTCATTGCGAATCTTTGGTCAGAACTGGGCTATAAGAATGGGCGGCCGTGGCTAAGAGGCAGAGCGGGTCGTCCTCCAATCGGAAGCTCGGCGGAGCATCAGAACATCTCTAGTAAACAAGTTAAGTCTCCTCAGAGTTTTGTGTTCAAGTCTCCAGTCTCCGGCTCTGGTAGATGCAATGCATGAAGAGACAGCTTTGACAGAAAACATGTCCAACACAGGATGTGAGCGTACCTCTTTGATGTTTGTCTCCACATCTGGATTGGAGGTCTCTGTGGTGGTGGAGGAGCTGTCGTCGTTATCGGCCAGGTTATCTTTGAGCTCGTCTCCCTGAGTCTTTACTGTGGATTTCTTCTCTTTCTCTTCCTTCTTCCTCTGGGCTTTTGTTTTGCCTCGCAGCTTCCCTTTGGATTCCAACACTGCACATGATATTAACACACATGTTAAAAGACCTGTAGATGATCACAGAGGCGTTCTGTCCTACTCTCCTGTGACAAACACAAATGTGGGTACCTTTGTTTTGTAATGACTGAGTGCTCTGTTCCTGTAGAGTCTCAACACTGAGTGAATCTGGACGGTCGAGGTCGTTGTCCATGGCTCCTATCAGGTTGGCGTATTCTGCATCCTCAGGACAGAGGCCTCTGTGAGGCAGCGATGACCCGGCTAAACTTTGACCCTGGAGGTCCAGTTGTTTGGTGCTCCGAGCCTTTCGGTTGGTGAGCTGGCAGCCAGCTGGAGGGCCTTCTTGGCCTGAGGTTGCACTTCCTTTGGTCAGCTGCGAGGAAGTTGCTTGCATAGTTGGGCGGCTGAAGCCGATCCTGGACCTCTTATCTTGGCTGTCTGAGTCGGATAAGGTGCGGCTGTTGCCCTGTCGGCCTCCGACCCGGGCTGCTCCGTTGCTGGACGCATATACTCCTCTGGAGTTCTGGGGAGGGTCGCCGTAATCGTTCAACCTGAAAGGTCAAATAAAATTCCTGTTCAAACACACTGTACATGCTGCACCTCCCCTCTGCAGTTATATCTTCTGCCACGTAAACCAACTTCCTTTGGATCTCTTCAGTGCTGCATTGTGTGGTATTGCTTTATGGATTATACTGTGGCAGAAAAAAAGAATACTTCATACTTTTCTCTTGTGTTTCTAGAGTTAGGTGTTTTTGTGGACTTGTAAGGAATTGTTGAGGAAGTTTGATGTAATATTTTCCACCAGACGGAGGATGGGAAATAATCTCAGAAGGAATCAGACACTGCCAGAACTGTGGACAATGGTTCGTCACAGATACTTGACTACGGCCCAACAGACATTCACTGTCGTCTGTGTGTCACAGTCCCTTTAACGCCTCATCGATCAGAATGATAGAATATCCGTAAAAGAATTTTAGAGCAATTTCAACAACAGTTGACAAAATCTTGGCCTGTTTCCTTTTGAGTCTTTAATACTTTGTTTTTAACATTAGATCTCTCTTCCTCTCCATTAGATAAACATTATCTCTCTCTGTACACTGATGACATCATGTGATTTGATCAGCCTTTGCCCGAGATGTTACTCAGCTTCTTCTACATTACACTTACTTTGAATCACTGTCCATTTGCACAATGTCCCTGAGATTAAATGGTCTCCCAGTCTCCAAGGTGGAGTTGGACTCCACAGAGACACGTCTCTTGAAAGGCTCCCATATGCTCTGAGCCTCCAGGTAGGCTGTGGCGATCACCAACAGAAACATGGAACTGAAGACATGAAGACAAAACAAATATGAACTGTTGGTCAGGTTGAAATACAAAACAAAATGTAGCACAAAAATCAACACTGGCACCCGAGTTTACATGTCTCCTGGCGTTAGCATGTAGCTACATGTAGCAGTCTATGTAATGTAAAAATTTGACCACAGAGAAATTAACGAGCTGACGTCAGCTTGTCTCAGAAGAAGAAAAAAATCTTTGGAAACTGAGACTGGTGCTCGCAGGGATAACTTTTACATACATTTGCCTCATTATTTGAAACTCTGGCCACGTTTCACCTCAACATCTGACACTGTAACATTATATATATGACAGACAATGAGGTAAAGCACAATAGGTCCCTTTTAATGCTACACTGTGAGTACAGAGTGGTTCCCACCTCATAATGAGAGACACTATGATGTAGAGCTCCAGCTCCCAGCTCGGTCTGGGCAGGGTCTCTGCACATGCAGCTAACATGTGGTAGGGCAAGGAGGCGTTCAGGACAAACACAAACTCAGAGCCTCCACATGTCACCAATTTCAGCTCCCGGATCACTCGAGATGAGGTGAAGTCGGGTGTAAACCTGTGAGGAAAGGAAGGACATGTTAAAAGGCTGCTCACTCTACGATACAAAAACCTGTGTCCTTGTGTGGCCTTTACTGACTGTCTGACAAACAATTGTTATATTGAACATTCCTGAGGTGAGGCATGCAGCAAACCAGTTTGAGAAAGGCTGCCGCATTTTCCACTGATGCTCTAATTTTCAAAGCATGTGTTAGTCACAAACTCGAGGAAGTGAAGGTCTTCCAGAGAGGATGTTTGTTTACTCTGCCTCTGCACTGATGCGGGCAAATCTACAGCATGTGCACATGTGCAGTTTGGTAAAAAGTTTTTACTCTTACAAGCTGTAAGTTGGAGAAGACTAATATATTTGCCAATATGACTTTTCAGGCTTTTTTTTTATAGCAGTGAGGAAAAAAGGAGCAACTAATGACTTTAACAATGGCTACATTCCATTCAGGTGCCAGTTCCAAGTGCTTTGGCAGCGACTGTCAGTGACACTATAAATAGAATAAAACAGTCAAAGGCCTTTAGTGTTTTCAGCTCCACCTGTGCTTTTCCTGCTATGACAAGGCAAAATATCTGCCATGAGAAAAGTCTACACCACAGTGAGACAAAAAGGATTTTGCTCTTAAATTTCATCGAGCTTTGTTCCATACGTGTTTAATAAAAACATGATTTAGTTATCAGTCAGCATTTGCACTAGTATGAGCAGTTATCATCAAATGTGCAATTTAAAGGCCGACTCCGTCACTGTTCTTTTTCAAATGGAAACACTGCTGCAAACTCAGGCGTTTGCTTAAAGCAGTGACGGAGGTTCGAGTTCTGATGATGTGTTTATCATTCTCCATCGTTTAATGGAGATGGTTAATGGTTTAATTTAATTTGTTTTACTCATTGTGATGCATTTTCACTATTGTTCAAGAGTCAACACTAGGGCTGCAACTAACGATTATTTTCATTGTCAACTAATCTGTTGATTATTTCTTCGATTAGTCGACTAATCATTTTATCGAAAAATGTAGAAAAATGTCGGTCTGTCTCTCCCAAACCCCAAAATTACGTCATCTAATGTCTTGTTTTGTACTCACGCCAAAGGGTTTTAGTTCACCGTCATGGGAGAGTGTGTAAAGCTGCCAATATTTGAACGTAAGAAGCTGCAATAAGAGTATTTTACTTTTCTATGAAAAATGACTCAAACTGATTAGTCAACTACTAAAATAGTCACCGATTATTTTAGTAGTCGATAAGTCATTGATTAGTCAACTAATCGTTGCAGCCCTAGTCAACACAGTATTAAGTAATATTCCCTTCATGCACGTACGCATGCACACGCCTAATTAAACAAACATCGACTTAAACATCATATACTCACATTTTCTGCTCTTAAATGGACACTACTATTGCTGTGTTTTTGTTGTTGCAATCAAACTTATTTTGCTATGAGTAGTTTGTTATAACCTGTATTATTTTATGTATTGCTCTTTATCTTTCTGTACCTTTGAGTTCTTAATAGCTTTAAAAAAAACAAACTATAAACTAAACTATTGAGCTTTATGATGCACGCGCACATCACGGGCCAGGTGGGGCATCAGTGATAATGATCACCATGCCCTCGCATAAATGCCACCATGTGAAATTTTAACTCACACGCTTACGACAAATGGTCACATAGGCAACCCTTGAATGAGAGTACGACCCCACCCCCGCTATTAAACTGGCTAAACATTGGACAACCTCATGGTTTTGGCACTCAGACTTCAACAAGACTGAACTCTCTGCAAACAACTGGAAGTAAATGTGTCTGTTAAATTACTGGGAGGCAAAATACAGTCTGCACTGTACCAGTACCCAAAAGCCCCACCTGCAACCCCTCGGAGCTACCTTAATCAGCAGTCACCTCCAGATCTCACCGAACCACTCTTCTCCAAATGCTGCTCATTTCCAATATGAATACTATTGTAAAGATCATAAATAATTAAAACCTGTGTGTTTGTGTGTCAAAATATTTACACCTACTGTGACGTGTCAAAAGGCTGATCATGCACCCAATAAGAATGTGGTGTAAACTGCCCCGCCCCAACAAGTGTGACTAAACAGTCAGTTCACACCCACATAGTTACAAGAACGAGGTCGTTACGGGAAGTGTTGTGTTAAAATACACGTGTCAAAAGATACTGAAGTGTAACCTGAGAGTGACATGAAACTGTGATGATATCATGTCAGCCTGGAGAAGTATCAAGCCTCTCTCTGTGTGTCAGTAAGATTTAAAGACACTGTTGTGGAAATATCCAATTTGCATATCAACTGCATGACAACTGTTGCCAGGTGAAGACAGTGAGAGCATTATGAGAGACAGTTCCCCAGAGGCAAAGGCAGAAGGTGAGAGCTGATAAGCATCTGTTTGCAACAAACAGTGATATTCAAGTATAGGTTGCAATTCTACTTCAGTCTCATGTGCGTGTGCCCCGAGGCAGCCATGGAAGCTTTTGTTTGCAAGCAATAAATAATCCACAACAGATTATGTTTGCAATGAGGCAAACACATGGAAACACCTTTAGGGTGTGCCATGGATGTGTAGCATCTTTACAACATGACACTCAAGTTCAGATTTTGAAAACAAATTCTGTCATTTCAATTGCAAATTACTTGTTGAGAGTTTACAGCAGTTTCATAGTTTAAAATTAGCATCACAGGAAAGAAGAGTTGATCTTCAAACTCGTGGCATTTGGTGGCTGTGCACTACCGTGACTTTTTTTTAACACCTTTGCTGTAAGAAGGATGTTATCTCTCACAGGAAACCAGCAGGTGACAGCCACAGAACAACAATGATGTGTCAGAAGAGCTGGTCGGGGAATTTTTTAAAATAGAAATAGAAAATAATCTTCATTCGCTGACCAGTTAGCTCTCTACCGCACGCAAGACTGTCTCACACTGAGCTAAAATTAAACAAGTAACACCACTGAGGTACATAACACAAACATAATGCAGTTTGTGGTCATTTATGGTGCGTGGTGTTTTGCTGGGGGAAGAGCTCAACCCTGCTCTTACAAACACAGAGGAGCTCAGTGGAGTTCACTCTGCGCTGCTGTGTATGAAAGCTTCACGAGTTAAAACATCTGTGTAACAGCTGACTTTAAAAAAAAGGATCCGATCAGGCTCAATATGACAATACTGATCAGTTAAAACAAGCCTTGATCTGCCCCATCTCTAGTTCCCAGGGTCCAGTGTTTCCAAGCTTTATCAGGGGAACCTGAAAAAGATGTTCCCCCACCCTGTATTCATTTAATACAGCATAAGTTAACTGGATAATATTTATTAAATTTGAGCTGAACACAACACGAAGGTTAATGTGTGTTAAGAGAACACTGAATCTGGGAACACAGGACCCTGACAAACAGATTCGCTCCAACAATTTATACCCACAGAGCTGGTGTCACTCGAACTTTTGAGTAAAACTTGAAGATGACTGTCCTGACTTCAATATTTGAGATTTCCTAGCAAACATTTGAGAATTTAACAAGTGAATATGTGTTCATTTTGAGCGTGGACGTGAACTTTAAGCAAAGAAGAAAAATAAGACCTGAGGGGAGCAAGCTGAGGCTTCAGAGAGACAGAGCGCCAATTCATCCTCTTACTGAAGGCTTACTCAGCTGGAGAGGCTGAGGACAAGTATTAATAGAGCTTCTGGGAGATGGGGAGAACACACAGACACACACACACACACACACACACACACACACACACTGAAGTTCCCATGCAGTAACCATATTCCTAAACCGCCCTCCAACTCTGGGTCTAGATCACACACAGCTAAACACTCGTGGACAAAGACAGACGACACGTTTGTTCACTCACAGTATGATGAGGTCTTTTGAAGCATTTGGCTTAAGTGCAAATTCTTGACAGTTGAGAACTTTGAATCCATATCCTTCACAAGCTTGTCCGTTGATTTCTGCCGATCTGATGGTGATGGGGAGCAGGCCCGTGTTCTCCACCCTGAAGGTTCTTTTCAGGGTGAAGTTTGGCTCCTTGACTTTTGTCTCTGAAATAAATGAAAGGATAGTAATTAATGGACACTGGATACATTTCAGAGAGAGACATTTTTAATATCATTCAGAGCAGGTCAGTTGTTTTTATGACTTATCTTTCAGACAGGTCACACAGTTTTGTAGGATCTTTTTTAATCCTAATCATAATGTTTTTGTTTTACCACTCTGTGTTTAATGTGTAAAGTGATGACGTAGCCACAGTAAAAGGCCACTCTAAAATGTGTGGTTTTGTCTTAAAAAAATAAATTCACTGGGCGCTCTGAACAATGGATTCCACATGATAAGGGCTATGGTCACACACATGGGATTTATTCATGAGGAAAACACTTGTACAAAGTGCCAAACACTAGTCGGTTATGACTCTGCTGAGGATGACAAGCACGCAGATGAGCTTCCCTGACACACATTCTGACTGTCTGCACAAAAATTCTTCTGTTGTGCAAACCAGTCGTTGCTTCAGCTGTACAGGTGGCTGGTGTCAGACCATCGTGCAGGTAAAGACGCTGGTTTTGAGCTAGTGTGGTTACACGTGGTCTGCAGTTGTGAGGCCGGTTTGATGTGCAAGGTTTGGAGACAGCATCTGAGATGTCTTATGGTAGTGACATGAACATTCAGTTCACTGGAAACAGCTCAGGTGAACGTTGCTGCAGTCAGCATGATAATGGCACGCTCCCTCAAAACCTGCAACATCCGTGACATTGTGGGAACAAAAGATGAACTTCAGGCACTCATGCGTGGAGCAGGAACAGATGCGTTTGAATGAAGCCTTTATTTCAAAACACGGCTGCTTACATTAAAAACACAGACCAGTTTCAACTCTCTGGTCTTCGTCAGGGTGCAAAAAAAACCAAAAAAACAGTGGCGTTGTGTTGTTGTGTGATTAAACTGCACGTTTTAGAGTGGCCTTTTATCATGACCAGCCCAAGGCACACCTGCGTAGTATTCTCTAAGGATTTTGTGAGCACAAAAAAGTGTTTCATGTTCGACTTCAACTTGTGAAAAAGTGGGAGCAAATACAAAAGTGCGTTTACATATTTGTTCAGTGTATATGTGGCTTTGTGTAAATGAAACTGTATTAAATCACATCTGGATTTTATCTGGATACGTGACAAATAAAATGGCGAATGTAAACTGGGCCCGCAGTCACACTGATGAGACTGCAGCGACATGAACTCACTCTCTGTGCAGTCTTTCAGCAGCGCCTCGGTCATCTTGAACCTCAGCGAGCTGCCCTGTCCCGGAGGCTTCCCTGCAACTTTCAGGCTCTCCGTTGTACCTCGGCCGTGAAGTACGATTGTGTCGATCACAGTCAGGTTATTCCTAAACAGTGAAGCGCACAATGTCAGAAGAGAAATTTACTGCAGGGACTGTTTGACTTTCATTAAAGAATAAACGTACCTGACTATGAGGAGGGAGGAGACACTGTGGTTGCTGGTGGGAGTGAACCTCACGCTGAACGACTTGACTTCTCCGGGCAGCAGGAGGAGGTTGTACACAAAGGGTCTGGTTGATCCCTCTACAAACCCTGTACTGCTCTTCATTAGGGATGTCTGCCAAACAAACAGAGCGCCTGTTAGAGACAAACAGCTTCCACATGCTGCCTCCGTCACGGACAAGAGGGCTGTGATTAGCAATTATATGTCAACCAGCTGATTCTCTGAATTCCAAAATTTGTGTAGCACTCACTTGATTTCTGTGAACCTGGAACTCTAAGGTGTTTGTTTCAATGTTGATGTTGGACAAATTTGCTAATGGAAGCCTGGAAGATAAAATCAGAGGTGATTATCGTCAGTGTAAGACGAGGGGGTGAAGAGCAAGGACGTGTTGGGCTTGTGGAGATTTCCCACCTGTCAGCCAGCTTTCCAGTAAACACAGAGGGGCTGGGTAACAGGGCCAGGGGGAGAACTTGGACATAGACGAGGACGTCGGCCGGATTTTGCAGAATCACCTCCTCCTCCTGCAGAAATACAGAAAAATGTCCCGTGTTAGTTCACAACACAGAACTTTAACAACACCTTAAGATGTTCGTGCATGTGTGTTTTTGTGCACATGTACTAACAAGAGGCGGGTGATTTGTTTGTACTCACAGAGGAGCTGTTTGTGTTGGTCAGAGGGAATGTAATTCGCTGCGAGGAGTTGACCAGTGAGGGCCAGGTCAAGTGTGCCGTTATTTTAGCCTGCACATTTTTCTGCAGGTCAGTGTTGACTTCAAAGACGGCTTCAATCCTTCAGTGAGAGAAGAAAACATCTGTAATTAGACTGCTGTTGTGGAGCAGGGGTGTTCGTTCAGTTACTTTTGCTAGTTACTGGTTAATGAGTGTCAGGCTAACTGGGGCACAATTGTTTGCTGTAAACGGAGAACAGCAAAATAAGTGATAGTTTCTCCACACGTGGGATGTCAACGGCTAACCATTCATCAGTCTAATTTAACAGTATAATGTCCTAACTCTTAACATGCTTACTTGTGGCCCGAGCGCTCTTTCAGCTCTTTCCATCGCCTGAGGAGTTTCTGGTGAAGATCGACGTCAGCATCCCAGATATCCTCCTGGAGCGCGAGCCCGTGAGGCTTTGACTCAGCTGTGAAAGTTAAAATATTTTTTAATGTAGACTCTTGTTTTACGAGATCTTAATGTTACACACACTCAAAAAAAAACTTACATTTAAGCACAAATGGCAGCCCCACATAACAGTGATCACCACACTGCAAGCTGGCATCAAAATAAATATTAGCCACCTGAAAAAGATGGAGGAAAGAAAATAAGTTCATGTTTATAAGGACACTTGTGGCTCACTAATGTTTTGCTCGGTCAGATGAGGGTCTACCTTTGATTTACGTCTTGGCTCCAGCTCGTCTTTGTTGTTGCGGAGCCGTTTGTAATAGAAGCGTATATCTTCTGTCAGGGAGCGGATCTGCTGTAGCCTCACTTTCTGAGTAAAAGAGCTCTGTATGCTGAAGCTTTGATGAACGATTTTCCCCTAAAGACAAAAACACAAATACAGACATGTTAAGTGTCAAAACGCCGCAGGTCTTTCACAGGAATGTGCCCTCTGCAGGTGACATTTCATCTCATCATCTGCTTGCTGCCAGCTCAGTACAGGTGTGAAATCTAACTCATGAATTTGTTACTTACTGGAAATGAAGGTGGTAAAACGATGTGCTTGGGAGAGCTGTTTAATGTACCGACAGCGATGAGAGCTTTAACTGGGATGGTTAATATCTGAGGGAAAAGGAAAGTCACCATTAGACTAACTGCTTGTGCATTTCTTTGAGGGAACAGAGTAAACAGCAGATGTGACCGGCTACCTACCTCATAGTCTGTGGTTATGTGTATGGCTCCGTCATACGTGCCCTCCAGCGCCTTGGCCACAAGTGTCACTCTGAATGCTGCATAATAGCCAGATGCTAGTATCACCTTTGTAGGGACAAAAATATGTGTTAGTTTCATTTCTCTTTTTAATAATAATGCAAAAACCTCAAAGTGCTCAGGCTGCAGATTGTTATCATGAGGAAGCTGTTAGCTAGAAAGTACCTCTTTCTTCTTTTAACATGTCTGTCAATTTCTGCTGATGTTTTATCACCTCCTACTTTTGTTTCTCTATGCTACCTTTCTTTTTTGTGCTTCATGAATCTTTTCTGATCCCAAATCAAATTCTGTATTTACTGAAAACAGTTAGGAGTGATGACTGTTGGTGTCTGAGTTGTTTTTGGTCCCCCCTCTGTTGGGATACCTAGCACACAGATCTGGTACTAAACGGTGGAGCTGTGAACACTGCAGTCTGATTGGTCAATAGAGGACGCTCACTCTGCTCCGGGCTGAACTGTGGCTGGTTTTGAAGCTCATGTAACCAATGTTCATACCGTGGAGAGTTTTATTACTGTGACTACAAAAATAAAAGATGTTTTGCTGCCTCTCACAGCAGCTGGAGTCTGAGAAAAACGTACTGTTTTGTGATTGGAGGCCGAGGTGTTCTGCAGCTCTCTCAGGCGACTCAGGGCCACTGTTGTGTTTCCTTTCTCTGTCTTTAGCAGCTCCATGGACAGGCTGTCTCCTGTCACCAGCCAGGACTTGATCTCCAGCTGGAGGACAAACAGCGGTTTGTAAAGGACAGAAAGGAAAAGTGCAGAATTTTCTTCGCACTACAATTGGAGTCACAAGCTGTGACAGTACTTAAAATTGCTCACCCATCACCTACTACTGGGGAATCGAGTGTTATTATAAGGGCTGATGTTGCAACAGGTTTAACTGTTCAAAATATTTGAAGGCACAAGTCAGCATATTTCAAATACCATGTAAAACCACTTCACACAATGGACCTAACTGTGTGAGGCTACAGCAAGTAACTTCCCTCTTTCATTTTTTAAATTTCCTTCCAAGAATCACTGTCTAGAAAACCTGACCGCTGTTACATAATCAGCTATTGTTTCTTGTATTGTGCGCTGTAGCAATGTCTGTGGTAATGCTGCATGAACTCACCTCTATGGGATTACTGTTCACCACCACAAATGTGATGCTGCTGGTGTCTGTTGCACTGCGAACGCCAAAGTCCAGGATGTTCTCCTTCAGACTGGGAGGCAGGACCAGAGGCTGTTCACAGCAGGCGACAAAAACAAACACCACGTTATACAGACACACTCACTAACAGTCATGACATCAACTCCGTCCTACAACAGGCAAAAGAGGTCAAAATTTAGTTAAGACCTGAATCTGACTTCTTGACTTCTGTTTTACTGTAAAGCAAATCATTTTGCCATAAAAAGACAGAGCTAACAGCCACAGTTGATACACTCTGGTTGTGACGTTACTGCATTCTCAGCTTAGCAGATCTCAGTCTGCTGTCTGAGCTTTTGACTCCAGTGGAATTCATGCAATTCTGTGGTGTGGTTAATGTTTTAAATGTATTAAATTGTAAACTAATTCCTCATTCTGATTTAGGTATAAAAAATTATAGTAAAAGGACAGACACTTAGCAAAACAGAAATACATTTAGTACCCAGAAGCTATGGGCTGTTAAAAAAATACAGAATAAAGTTTATTCTCTCAAAGAACGAGTTAAAACGAGCAAGAAACCTGAGGGAACGTGTGTTATTAGGAGATAGAGTGGCTTATGGAGGAGAAAAAAAAATGACTCGTGTATCAATAAATAATTAAATAAACAAATAAATAAATGTCTTAATAAATAAAGGAATATATACGTGCTGAAATACATATTAGCAGAGACTGGGACCTCATTAACATATAGACACAGAAATGCAGAAATAACTAAACGTAGTTGTACAAAAATGTAGAAATAAATTTATGATATTTATTTATTTATGTCCCATGAAAATAAATGTAATAAATAAATAAATGTATAAATAAATGCGGGAATATAATTAATTCTGTAAAAAAATGAATAAATACTGAAATAAATACTGAAATAAATAAATGTATAAATAAATGTGGGAATATTATTAATTCTGTAAAAAAAAATGAATAAATACTGAAATAAATAAATGTATAAATAAATGCGGGAATATAATTAATTCTATAAAAATGAATAAATACTGAAATAAATAAATGTATAAATAAATGTGGGAATATTATTAATTCTGTAAAAAAAAATGAATAAATACTGAAATAAATAAATGTATAAATAAATGCGGGAATCTAATTAATTCTATAAAAATGAATAAATACTTAAATAAATAAATGTATAAATAAATGCAGGAATATAATTAATCCTGTAAAAAAAAAAAAAGAATAAATACTGAAATAAATAAATGCATAAACAAATAATTAAAAATAAATAAATTCATAAAACAATAAATAAATAAAAAGTTTAAATCAATATGTAAATGGTTAAATACATACATAAATAAATACTGATAATTCAAACAGGACATAAATAAATAAATATCTTAAATTATTTCTACATTTTTGTACTACATTTATTTATTTCTGTATTTCTGTGACTGTACTATAAATAGGGTCCAATCTCTGCAAATATTTATTTTAGCATTTATTTGCTCTTTTATTTATTAATGTCTTTATTTATCTATTTATTGATACTTATGGCATTTTTCATCCTCCATAGAAGTTTCCCTATCCAAAGGCAGAGTGCCATGTCAGCATGTTTGGGTATAATGTAGGCTGCATTGCAATCATTTTTGATTAAAATACCGTCACCATAAAATACCAAAAATGAAGTTATCGCAACTGTTCCATCTGTGATGCAGTTTGCCAGCTATCCTAAAAACATTAAACCCTTTTTTCCCACTTCACAGCTTCAGCAGTTGATGCTGTAAACCTCTGTAGGGCAGTGTTGTATGAAGGATAAAGGCTGTCGGTGTCTCTGATAAGACTAATTTGCTCTTTGTTCGGTGCCACTTTGATGTAAGTCAATTAGCTCCATGTAAAGAGGATGCTCTCTTCCAGATAAACTGTGTGTCCTTTGTATACCTCCAGGAAGCCCGTGTAAGCTCGGACAGGCAGGTGAAACTTGGACGCATTTGTGATGAGCAGGATGTTGCTGTCTATGTGAATGGAGGGTCGCACTGGCCGGAAGAGGAGGGAGAAGATGTAACGTGACTCGTGTGGGGGAATAAGGATAGGCGCGCTGAAGTTCTGCACCTAAACAGAGAAGAGGAAAAGTGATCTCATAATGACCTCTGTACATACACACACATCACAATCTGAGCGACCTCTGTGAACTCATCCTGCTGACTCTCACATTAAACATGGTTTTAGCCTCTTCGGGCAGGGACACGTTGTGTATCCGGATTGCAAAGCTGAAGGCATTTGTGAGGAAGATGGGTCTGTCCACTGGGTCGACGGGGCTGTCCCTGATGTGGAACAATGTTGCTGTGTGGTCAAAGCCCAGGTAGCTGCCAGAAGACAGAAACAGACCATTTATTAGGAACATTTATCACATACATAATACATGACGCCACTCTTTCAATGTATATCCACAGAGCAACTCACCCATCTAAAACTTCTGCCTGGTAAGGGATTTCAAGCTTGGAGTAACTCTTTTCTTTCGCTTTGACAGTTATCTTACCAGAGAACTGATATGGTCTTCTCGCTTTTGAAGCTGCAAGGAATAAAAAGAACAAGATCGAAACAGCAGATAAGTTCACTGAAAAAGGATATACACGGCCCCACAAGAGGAAATTGTGCAAACTAAAAAGTGCTCAAGTAAGGACATGATGTAAAACTCTCACAGCTGAAGAATAGCATGACCAGTTCATTTCTGTGACACACACAAGGGGGACTGACCTCTGATTCCTTTTTTTAATTTTCACCCAAGTATATGAATAAACCTAAAATTCAGTTAAAATAGGAGAGTCTAAGACAGAAGTTTAACGCACTTGTTCAGATTACTTTTTGTGCCACTGTCAACCGGTGAAGACCAAGAGGAGGAAATTGACATCATGCTCTTCGCACTATATCTGGAGTTTCAGTGGAAATGGTTCATCTAGCTGCACTATTTTAAAGTGACTCTGAACAACTGCACTTTCATCAGTTAAGATCTTTTGGTTAACCACAGCTGGAGGCAGCGGTGAAGGCGTATGGCAGCTCATGTTTTTTAATTTTGACAATATTTAACTTTTACGGCTTAGTTTGCAATTAAATTTCCCTAAAAACATCTAATATGAATTAATATGTTAAAGCAGAAAAGATAAGAGTTGAACTAAGGAATAAAATGAGATGTACACTCTGGGGTGTATTCACAAAGAATGGCTGCGGCTGCTGATAACACTATCAGCTGTCCCGTCTCAAGGTCCGATTCACCGACAATATACCAGCACAAATACGCCAATAAAGTTTTGCAACTGATTAAAATTTGCCCTTGTTTTTTTTTTTGCATCTGATTGCAATTATCCATGTGGCAGAGTATAAATGGTGCCTTTGTACCAAGTACACAGCAGGCAGAACAACTGCAGAGAGAAAAAGAAAAAACTAGGTGTGAAGGCATTCCTCAAAACTTCAGGCAAGAAATTTAAAGACCGAGTGAAATGAAAAATAGACTTTCCCAGTTTTAATCCTGTTTTAACTGATCATTAATCTCTTGTTTTATGTCAAACGTAAGTCAAAAAAATCAGTATTGAGGTATTCTAATCTGTTTTACAAGTCTGATGACTCATCCTGCACTCCTGGGCGTTTACAGTCCAATCAGATGAGACATTGGGCGACTCGCTCGTCACACCAGTCAAATAAAACCACACTTCACTGTTCATGGGTTGTAGCAGCTAACAGAGAAATATGGAGAGAGACAGGAAGAGATGTGCGTTTAGATATCAGCGGGCAAAACCTTTGTTTTCATTTCCAAAACAACGTGGCAGAGGTCTAATTCATTCATCTCTCTCTCATCTTCTTCCTGATCTAACGTCACCATAAAATACTAAACATGAAGCTATCACAACGGTAGCAACAGAGGTGTGTGTGGAGCCGGCAGTCTGCTGGGCTGAATCCAAATGTCCGGACTTCAACGCACTTGCGGACTTTGTTGGCACGTTCCTGGGAAGTCCGGGAGTGCAGACTTTCTGCAGACTTCCAGAGAGTCCGCTTGGGATGCAGACTTCAGCAGAGTTTACTGATTTAATTATCCACATTTCTGTTTTTGAAAGCATGTAGCCTGTTTTATAGAGACGTATGAATATGTTTTTGTTCAGTAACAAAAAAGGCCATAGATGTATTTCTATCTTGTTATCTGCAGGGACAGATGAGTAGGCACTGTTCATCAATTTACACGACATATATATGAATATGACAGCAGAGATAGTTGAACGTTTCCACGGCAACAGGTAAAAAAGTCTCGAGGGCTGTCTATCAGCCGCTTGCAGTCTCTGCCCTTGCAGACTTTACGTGATGACGGTGAATACGACACGCTACGTACAACTAAGTCCCTGATGGCTCAGTCCGCAAGTCCAGAGGGATTCAGCCCTGTAGATCTGTATCACATTAAGCCTGCCTACTTTTTAGCGGTCCAATCAAATACGAAGGATTTGATTTAAACCTCTCTTGTATCTGTACTGAATGTTCCACTTCACGGGGAAATCTGTCACAGTACAGAAGCCAAAGACGCTCTAACTTCTCTTTCTCTTTCACTGGGACTTTAAACATGTCAGAAGAAACACGCTTCAGTTGCCACCAACTATCCGGAGATGCTGATACTTTCACTGTGACTGCAATTTTGTGAACTGGACCATTTTTGCAGTTTATTTGCATAGAAAGGGGCTGATTTTGCACCAAATATATCCATATAGACTAAATTTATACACATGCAAATAGCACAGGAGCACCAAGACACAATGTGATTGGCAGCGCAGTAACACAGTTCCTTTTTGTCTTATTTGTGCAGGTTTAGTGGCCGCAAAAGCCGCACAATTCTTTTGTGAATTTGCCCATTGGTTGCCAGTTTATTAGGTACACCAAGCTAAAACTAATGCAGTCTAATTGAAAAGTCTGCTATTTATCCTACACTCAAATACATCAATAATATAAACACCTGTCAGTATAATGAAATACAACAGTATCACAAACTACAGACTCCAAAACGATCATATATATTTGAATCAACAACAATGTCAAATATTGCCACATTAAAGAACAATACTTACCGTCAAAACTAATACTTGCAACTTTGGTATATCGGCTCTCCCCGGCTTTCAGTGTGACTGCTTTGAAATCTACTGTGACTGCTTCATTTGATGGTGTTGTACGTACACTCTGTAAAGCGTAAATAAAGGACGGAGTTAGACGAGCGATAAGGTAACAGTTTAAGGATATAAAGAGGCGCCTACAGATACTTACTGTAATTGGAACGTCTTTTGTTCCTGAATTTAAAAGGTGTAGATTCAGCAGTTTTGGACGATCTGTAGATGAGAGAGAGAACGGGGGAGTGAGCGAAGAAGCACAGAGAAAGATTAAATGTTGCTTCTTTTGTAGGACTCCTCACCTTGTGATCGCAGCGTACCAAAGTCAAGCATCTCTGTGGAGGAGTATATACCAGGGGCTGCAGAACCAAAAGAACATTCAGTACCACAATAAATGTACGATAGTGTGGGTGATACAAATTCACAAAGGTTTGAAAGTCCACCTGATGTGACCTCCACCTCTACAGGGAGGATGATGAACTGGTCCTCATTGGGGGCATTGGTTTTGATTCTGATGAAAGCCGTGTGGTTGTCGACATCTCTCGAAGAGAAGCTGGCTCTCATCACCCCCTTTGTCTCAAATGGAGGAATCTCCTGGTGACAGAAGCTCAGTGTCAGTGACGGTGACTCAACTCTGTGCAAGATTATCGTTCATCTTCAACACAAACACTGGAACAAACACACTGAGACTTGAGACTAACCCATAATTTTCCAGTGCCTCCTTGTTGACCTGTGGGAAGCTCTAGATGAAGATCCCCACCACTGGAGTACATCTCAACAACCTGGAGTAAGACAAGAAAAGGGAACACAGCCCATACCTATCAAATCAATCCGCCAACACATAAGGCAAAGTTCACCACCTTTTATCTGGATGTCTAGTCACGGCTTTAACTTCCTCAGTGTGTGCTGTATTGACAAAGGCAGCTGCTTCCTCCTGCTTGTGGAGCTGTGCCAGCTGTGCCAACACAGGCCAATGCCCGCAGCGGTTAGCTTATAGCCTACAGCTATTACTTTGTTAGTCAAAACAGAGCCTTAGGTGACAAAAACACTCATTCATTGGTCATCTGCCCTCTCAGTCCTACTAGTGTTGGTTGGCTTTTCCAATTCATATTCTGGAACCAGGTCTCCA
Source organism: Epinephelus moara (assembly GCF_006386435.1). Lineage (NCBI taxonomy): Eukaryota > Metazoa > Chordata > Actinopteri > Perciformes > Serranidae > Epinephelus > Epinephelus moara. The sequence goes on along the minus strand of NC_065515.1, from coordinate 7,509,248 downwards.
ATACGCCTCTGTCAAAGTGAGGAGTCAAACCTTTGTGCATAGTAACAAATACACGGGTCTTCTCTGGGTTGGCGTCAGCAACAGCATCCACCAAAAACTGCCCATGTAAAATGTATCCCTCTGCATTCATATTTTGGGATGACATGATTTGTTGTTGGAAACATATCTTTGAAATAAAAGTGGGGCCGTATTCACAAACATTCTCAGAACAATCTCAGAGCGCTCCTAACTTAGCCTAAAAGTTTTTAGTAAGGAGTCCTAGCTTAGGGGTGATTTAGGAAAGTTTAAAAAGCAGCTCTGAGCGAGGAAGGGACAGAGACTTTGACCTTAGTGAGGAGGTGTGGTTGACGCTGTTGCTAGGTGTGGTGCATTCTTTTAACACATGTGATTGGTTGACACAGACACACCCTTTTGTGAGCCTGTAAGGTGTGGACACGTAGTAGAAATGAAATGATCTGCTGACTGTGACAGTGTTGTCATTGCTCATGTGATCACTCTGCTGATGGAAGGTTGAGACAGACTCAAGTCATCACTGCTGCATGGTTGCATTTTTCCAGTTTTCCAAATATCTTAGTGTTGTGATCATTTTATTTCTGGCGTAATAGTGTTAGGTGGGAAATGTGTGTGTATTCTCCAGTGTTTGGAGAATATTTCTCCGACCTCTTTGTGTTTCCACCATTTTCTCCTCTGATTAAGAAACTCTTGAGCCTCTTAACCCTATGGGCCCGAATCGTCCAAATTCACACCTGTTCTATTGATTTTCTCCGCGGCTGTGCGTCATAGCGAGACGCCACGCATATCACGTGAAACAGCGGAACCGCAGCTTTCTGATAAGACCAAGCACTTGTCGGTAGTCTAATGTTTTCACAACGAATGCAGGGTTGCACAGAAATGCTGTCATCTGTCCGCCTAGCACAAACCACATGTTTTGGACAACTGTGAAGTGACAGAATGTCCCACCATCACGGTTCTTATATTGCCAGATTCCAGAGAGTCTCCCCTCTTCATATATGGCAGAAGATGTCAACTTCCAACTTGCTATGGTGAGATACATGTAAAAATGTAAGAATTTAGTAACACAGATTTGTTTTTTTCATTGATATAAAAATCAATACAAAATATAGGCACATAGAAGGACATGTAATGATGGCAAATCTGGGTAGCCCAGATTGTCCTGAAAAAACAAGATATAGCATGTGTATGTAGCCTTTATAATGACTGTGATATGAGCTTAAAAGTAAAGGCAGTAAAAATACCCCAAAAACGCCTAGGGCCCATAGGGTTAAAAGTCCTCCTCCCTGCTCCTACTAGTTTTTAACCTTAGGAGCTCTTTTAAGGTCTAAGATGCTTTGTGAATAACTTTTATTTTTAAAAGGACATAGTCTTAACTTTAAGGGGAAATTCTAAGTAAACAGCTGGCTAACACTGGCACATTTATTGAAATGTTGATTAATGTGAGTTGTCCTCATAAATGAAATAAAAGCAAGCTTTGTGAATACAGCAGCTGTTTTTTAGTGCCGTCTGTCACACAGGCGAAATCCAGCCTGTAGTTCCTCGTGCATCCAGCGCCGTCATTTCACATGATAGTTAGTAGTTGGAAGCTCCAATCTAGAAAGTTCTCCTGCTCCAGAAGTGTTGCCAGCAGTGCCTTTATGTCCAAGGATGACCTCAACTGTCCTGGTCACTATAGCAAGCACTGAGGAATTTAGTGCTTCACTTGACATCAACACTAACATGAACGGTGGTGAATTTTACCTTTAAGCAGCTGTTAGATATAAAAATAAATAAGTGCACATTCGACAGTTTGAGCTTTTTACCTGCAGTGGTTCACTGAACGGGTTGTGGATGTTTATTAGAGGTGAGAAGCTGCTGTTTACTGGGACTCGAGCCCCGATGAAGGGCCGCAGTCTGTAGGGGTTTGGGATGCCGACCCCAAAAACCTTCAGGGCAGAGACAGAGACGCAAAATGAGTCACATTAATTCCACTATTCATTTTATAGAGGAATGAAGTATTGTTTATTTTAGTCCGTACCTGGTATGTAAACACTCCATGATGTGATGTATTAATAAATAAAGTGTTTTCTACATTCCCAACTACTCGAGCGAGAAACACGACATCGAATGACGTGTTCCCTCCTGGTGGAATTATCTGATGAGAGAACAGATGAAAAGAATTAGGACACTAAACATGATGTGCAGTACAACAGAGCAGAATACAGTTTACAGTATGTGCTGCCCCCCAAACAGCTGGGCAGCCTGAAACATCTGAACACACCTGACCTTAAAGACCTGCTGCTACAAAAACATTACAGCTACACTCTTAACTTTAGCATTTTGGTGGTGACTGTTTTTGCAAGTGGTGAATGTTGAGTGGAGTTTTGACTCAGAGTCCCCTGAATCCCTTCCTGTTAGTTTACACGAACATGAACATCTGCAGACCGAAAGAGTATCTTGTTGATTCGTACAAACTGAAACATCATGTTGTGCACGAATGTAACAGAACAGATCTTCTTGTGTCATCTTCTCTGCTTCAGAACGTTTAGAGAGTCTCAAAATGCAGATAGTGGAGGGAGTCAAAGGGCAGAGGGATTTTAAAAACATTTTTAACAGCCACTTCGGCGTGAGAAATTTACTGCCCATCAGCTAAAGGCTTGGTGGAAGTGCAGGAGCAAAAAGATAAAGCCTAATAGGAAACATACACTCTAACCTGTGCATTATTCATTTATCAAGGAAAGTTTTTTCAGTCAGGAAACCTCTTCAAGCAGGAAACTATATATAAGCTGTGCCATTTTCATCAACATCCCAGGGGCATGGGTTTGGTTTCACAAGTGAACATATATATCCTGCATTTATACACACTTAGAACAATCTACTTCCTCTTCCTCCGCATGTTTTTCGGGTTAAAATGAAATATAATTAAACTGGCTGTCGTTCTTTCCATGATAATGACAGTGCTGCAGAACAAAAATAAAAAAACAGAAATACTGTTTAAACCTCTGCTGTTATTAATGCACTAAACCTTCTTCAATCTATGTTTAGTTTCCTTGACAGAGATAACAGATAATCTTGTGTTTGCATCTTTAGTACACAGAGTTCTGTGCTCTACTGCACATGCTTCACCTCTGATTGATGATCTACTCATGTGTCATTTTTAGGAGATTTTTAACTATAATTAAAGCCCTATTTGCACAGGATTATTACCTGGGGACCTTGTGTGATTTAGAAAATACCCTCAGTCTGTGTTTTGTGCAGCACATTCGCACAGGATAAGCAAAGGTTGTATTTTACTGGGATTTACTGACATTATTTCCTGCATTACCAACAGTGATGTGCAGTGTTAACCTCCTTTTTTCCCTTGTTTTTTTAATGTGGGTTAAAGGTCCAGTGTGTAGGACTTAGTGGCAGATTGCAACCAACTGAAACCTCTCCCATGTGCCGAGCATATAGAGGAATTATGGTGGCCTAGGCAAAATGCAAATGGCCCTATCAAGAGCAGTGTTTGGTCAGTCTGTTCAGGGCTACTATAGAAACAACAAGGCGAACTCTGTGAAAAGGGAACCTGCTCCGTATGTAAATATAAATGGTTCATTCCAAGGTAAAACGCAGTTCTTCTTTTCACACTGAGCTGATTCTACCACACACTGTCTCATCATCCATTTCATCTTTTCAGATTTGATTTGAGCTCGCTTTTTCTGCAAATGGGACTCCATGTTGTGTAGCAAGATGAGCCTCCTGCACCACAAAATAATCCCTACAACAGCTTCCGCGATTGTCAACTGGCAAAGAGGTGTGAAGGAAACAAAAACCTAAATGCAACCCCACATCACCAACATGCTGATTCGCATGATGTCTGTATTAGGTGAAATATGGTAACTTGCAGTAGAATTTCTTTACTACACAGCAGATTCACACGGGATTAAGATCACAGAGAGACCACCTCTGCAATTATTTCAAATTACTACAGGCCTTCAGGTAATACTAGCCCCGTGTGAAGAGGGTTTAAAATGCACACAGGAAATAGAGAAGTGACACATAGCTGGAAACTAATAAAAGGAGAAAGAGACAACTCTGGGAACATCTTAGGAGGAAGAAGTATTATATCTTTGGAATAACATTTTGCTTTAAGTTCCCAATCTCTTCTGTGGCAGCTGTGCTCCAACTGTTTAACACATTCATTTGTTGCACATAAAACTATACTGCATAAGAAAATTACACTTAAAAGTATTGATAAATATCATGAAGTTGGGATACACCTAAAAACGCTGACAGTCACTTGGTCTGATGTGTAACACGTGTGCCACTGGAACATGTGACCACAGCAGAGATCTCTGGGGATTGTTCTCTCTCCAACTATATATGGGCCTGAGTGCAAAGAAGAATGTTGGTGGAAAATGACGCTCGGCGAAATAATCAGAAATAGATTCAAAGGTATGCATTGGTTCCATGCAGCTAATAAAGTGAACATGTATTTGGCATTTATTTAAGAAAAACACATCCATGTTAAATCAAAGCATGGCATGTCTCAAGAGGATGGGTCCAAAATAAAGCTTTCACACACAGTATGCTTTCCCATCAGGTTTTTAGGATGATAAATTAGCTCTATGCCTTTGAGCAAGAGGAGTGGGTAGTCTGAGTGCTTGCAGAACCAAATATTAACGCATATCAGCTCTCTAAACTGCAAACAACCTGTAATCCCTGCTCCTAAAGTTGCCAATAATTCATAGAGACGTGACGTTTCAAATAAACTACCACACAAAGCTATAGATCCAAAATCTTCCCTTTGAACTCAACTGATAAAACCTGATGACGTCATTAATAAAAATAAAATCTGTGAAATGGAGAATCTCCCTGGAGATGTGATTTTATCTACCGTAATGTAGAAAGCCTTTATACAAACATATCTCATGACAGAGGACGATAGGCCTCAGGTTGTTATCTTCAAACCAGCACTGAATTCCTTCCTCCTGAATGTCTCTGTAAACTAGACTGTCGTGTCCTGAGGCTGAGTTCATTTTTCACCACTGATATACAGATTACTGCCCTACAGAGACATAACTATTACCACTTGGACAAAAACACAAACAAACATCCTCCTCTTGACATATCTTACATAATCAACGTCTTAGGGCTATACATTGACCTAAACTACTCTGTGATCTTAAGTAAGTAAATCATGTGTGCAGAAACAGAGTGATAGAACAGTTCTTTCCCGTCAGAGCAGCCTTTACATGCAGCGCAGACGACATGATATATTTGCTAATACGTTCTGATGAAAAACATATATTGGAAAAGCATCACAGTGCTGCTAACAACAATTAAATCAAGGTCATTATCCTGTTGATCTAATGCGTGCCCAAAGCCGCTATTTTGTCTTTTAACTTCTGAAAGTGGCGTGTGTGTTGTGTAGATAGACATCTGCTGCCTGTGATCACTTTGCATCTAGACTTTATCAAATATCTGACCAGCTCTGTAACCTACAAAGTGAAGGGCTGCTAAAGCTGAACTTTGAACTTAAGACTTTCTTGAACAGCAGTCTGACAAACATCGACAGCTATTTATGTAGCAGTGCTGATAAGATCAGTTCCCGTGCACAGCTCTGGGATCACTTGGTCAGCTTTCTGTCATACCAGTCATGGTGACTGGTCAGATGGTAATATATTTGTTTGTAATAATATGACATCATGGCAGAAGCTGTGTGAGTGTGTTAACGTGATATTTTCACTGTGGAGACTCATTTGTTTAGCTGCACTCTTACACTGCACAGTCCAGTTTTCCATGACGTGGAGTGATTATTGATAACAAGCTTATTATTCTATTTTGTTCTGATAAGTTAGATCAGAGCTGTTCAGACCATTTTCATCATAGAAATAGCTGCTGCAGCACAGAGCTAGTTCAGCTGGTTGTATGACAAAGAGATATCTGCCTATGGCTTTTTGTAATTGTTTTTAAGGGGAATTAAACTTATGTGCAGAGTGGAAAAGTGCACCACATCATCTCCACTTTCTTCCCATTGTCTAATCAGATGATTTGAGAGAAAATGGTGGTAGCGGTTGCTGGATACAAAGAGCTATATGACTTTATAAACCGCAGTTATCAGCAGGCATGGAAGCATTTAAGTGCAGTACTTGAAACACTGAGGAGAAGCTCCTGGACCAACTAGTGGTACTCCCCATGATCCACCCTCTTTTTATAGGGTCTCATGTACCCACACAGATCTGGATACCCAGAGCTATATGACTACAAACTGCAGTTATCAACAGGCTTGGAAGCATATAAGTGCAGTACATGAAACAGCCATCACTGAGGAGAAGCTCCTGGACCAACTGGTGGTACTCCCCATGATCCACCCTCTTTTTTAGGGTCTCATGTACCCACTCAGATCTCTGTTTCCCTGTGCCCTACAAACTATTTGCTGACAGCCTCTCACCCTCAACCAGAGCTACAGCAAGTACCCTCTGCCTCAACATTTTAGAACTACTAGTAACTGTGAAAAAAAAAATTAAATGGTAAATTTATTACATGGGAAGGTTAGGGTAAGTAGGTGATGGGGTGGTGCAAAATGCTTTCTGTGTGATTGGCACCTATGAATGCAGAATCTGTCGGCAACAGGAACAAGATTTTGGTATCTAAAGGATTGTGTTGTTGTAGCACTGACTAATCATGTTTGAGCTAGTTTTAAATGTCTGCACTAAAACAGTAGGGATGTAACAATATATTGATCTGGATCAATGCATCAATTCAATGATCAACAATCAAACAGCACTGATGCAAAGTCAAAACACTGATACATATCGTCATCTTTAAGATTCACCTCAGCAAGTCTGTATTACCATTTCTGTCCAAGTGTGCCTCCTTCCTAAACATTCAAACAGTGCTAGCAGCCTAGCGCCAAGGAAAAAATGGCACACAGCCAAGAAAAAGACAATGAAGATATTAATCGATATCCTCTTATATCGATCACAAGCACCTGATCTTAATCAAAACTGTACTGTGACAGTCTCTGCAAATATCATGTCATTATCCAAAGAATCAGCATAAAATCGTAACATTATTTAACTTGTGATTCACTTGGTAAACAGTCTGTGTGTAGAGCAAAAGAGGCGGGACGCGTAGGCCAAATCAAAATCTCGTAAACCATCTGACAAGAATTTAGTTGGGTTTTTTTTAAGTGTTTTTAAATTATCTCCATTTATATGCAAATATCTGTTTATAAAGATTTACCTAAATGTCGTCTGGACCTAAAACATCTACAAAAAGTTGACAATCTGACTGTAAACAATGATCAGCACACAGAAGAAGAAGCTACACCGGCTACATCGCAACCCCTGAAAAATCAGCCGTTGCCCCAGAGGCTAAAACATTGTCCGACCAACATCTGATGGGTTCTGAGATTGGTCGTAAGCAAACACTGAACTTAACTTAGTGCTAAAGATCATATTTTTTAGATTTTTGGGGCGCTTTTTACTGCCCTTTTATTATAAAGCAGCACGCACAGTAACACACAGAACAGGGTCACAGGTCATATTCGAACCCTGACCACTAACAAGGACTCAGCCTACATCTAGATGGGGCACACGCTGTGCTGGGTGAGCTAGAGGTCGCCCCAGAGGTCATATTATTTAATCCAATGTATAAGCGGTGGTGTCCTCATAAATGTGGCCATGTGTTTCCAACTTTGAGAACCATACAGTAGGTTATGTGAATTGATAAGAATCTTTTACTCGTACATACTGGAGCTGTCAATGTCAACTGGAGGTTAAAAGATAAAACCGGAGGTGGAATAAATAAAAACAGGAAGAAGCCGCATGAGGTAAACAGGCCCTTTACGTCAATGTCAGTTATTTTGGACCCATCCTCTTGGGACACTGCATCCTGTGGGTTCAAATGACTTTTGCAGTGTCTTCTAATAAATGCCAATGAAGAGTGTGTGTCATGTTTAATAACTGTGTCTAGTCCTAGTCTGGTTTACTGTGTGTTTGTGTGTTGGGACTGTCTCTATGCGCTGCCTTTCATTTCTTTGGTGTGGTCACATGTTCTAATGACTCATGATTTGCATGGGGACTTCCCACTTTATCATCAGTGTCTATATGCTGCTGTTTACACTTCTGCTGTTGGTGTTTGAAGAAGGGCCCTGACTACTTCAGTTAAAAAAAGAAAGAAAGACACAAAGCAAATGCCACGTAAGAGACAGGAGGATTCAGTACACTGTGTTTTCTGATTAGTCCCTTGTTTACAATAATCAAGCCAAGTTATCACACTGAAAAAAATGCTACATGAAGCATGATTATCAAATAACAGGGTGACATCAACACACGCCACATGACTTAAGACGAAGGGAACTGCTTTTTTATATAACAACAGAATAATCTGCATTTTCAAAGTATTAGATTTGTTGTGACAAAAAAAATAAATCAATGTTATGTTTCTGAGTGAGTAAGTACTTACCCTATTCTGGAAAAAGGATGCGTGAAAATGTGCTGTTGTTGCTGATATTGATATCAAACTAATTTCTTCTGAGCTAGGATTATGTAAATAAACTTTCTCCATTTTTGGCATTCCAACGGGCCTGAAAACAAAGAAAAGAAGCATTTGTCAGAGCAAGTTAGCAACAATGCACTTATTTTGCACTGCTAGAGGATACTCCTACTCCTTTTCCACTGAAATTAGCACGTGTACATGTTTTTTCAACACAGGAAACCCGCTAAAAAAGGCAATAGACTCCTTTGCAATTGCCATCAAATCAAAACCAGATATATAAAAAGAAGTAACCATCATACTTATTTAGTCTTTCTTTCAGACAATTGTGCAGACTAATGTAGATCAATACTAAAGTGTTGAGACAGACGGTATCACTGCATCTCACCAGTAAAAGGGCTAAAATTAGCATCCTCACCCAGATGTTTCCATAAATGCAGATCAGAGCCGGAGCCGATAAATGCCTGTGACTACCGCAGAGTCATTTGACTCAGGTGTGAATGCTGATTTAACCTTTCCCAGATGTTAGAAGAATCCGGGTTTTAGCGGGTTTTGTTAGCACCCGCTAACAAGAGAAGGGCTCCAGACACATACATATACACATTTGTGGATGCCACTTCTCATAGATACCCCATATGCTGTTAAAGTCGCACTTGCTGCTGCCTTCTAGTGTTTCAATCAAAACTGTGACTCTTACACTGCTTGTAGAAAAACAATTGACTGTTAAAACACAGATTCAAATTCTGGAGAAACGCAGATGAGAAAGAGCTGGGATACAAATAGATGTCATGTAGGTTGTTTGGGCACAATACAGGACCAAACAAAGCTGAATGTAAACACTGTCAGAAAACAGCGGCGTGTATCACAGCCTCAACAGATACATTGAGTGCTGTATGTACGGCAAGGGAGGAGAGAGTGACGGTGTGTCTGCAGTCGGGACAGGCAGGTAAGCTGGACATCAGGCTAGCAGTAAACCATGAATGTAACAGCGAGTGTGCAGTGTGAGCTACAGTTTGTCAGAACTGGTGAAGCTATTTTAGTGATGTGTGTAGAGAAATGTTTTTTCTGTCGTCTGATCGGCCTTCAAACTATTTCTGGCACTGCTAAATCCATATAGGGGAAACACCGAACATATGAACAGACACTCCGATGTAACCTCCCTTGGATATTTGACATTCCTCTGGGTTACCATACCCGAATTACTAATTTACTGTAAAGGCCCGTACAAGTAGTTCTGCATGTTACAACCCATCTAAGGTATATGTTGCACTTTACATTACTGCTAAGCAGCATCCCACACACGTCATATACTTTTTGATTCCTACCTTCCAGGCAGCCTGTGGTTTTTTATTTCAATAAGGCATAAAAATCAACTTGTAGGGACTTGAAAGTTTTTGAATCTCCCTTCTCAAAAATACAAAATCATGCAATGACGAAGTAACTTTGGCTCAAGGACAAAAGCCATGACATGTTCATGGTGATGGATTGTTTCTAGGCCATCTGATTAAACCTGAAAAGTCACCTGTATTGTCCTTTAAACAAGGTGGATAACGACGCATGTCTGGTTCCTCCAACATAATTAAGACATACGTAAACATGTCCATCATCTTAATATCATAAATGAAGTGCATATAGAGTTGAGCCTCTATGGGCTGATTTATTTAAGACCTCTAATCCAACCCTGCCTTCCTTTCCAGTGTATTAGAGACAGGGTGACAATTTCTCAAGGTTTCATTTTCATGCCCTCAAAACATTCACGGCTGATAAGTGAATTGTTTATTGAGGAAGTAGGATAGGGGAGGGCAGGCTGAGATAGCTGGGTCTCTCACTGTGAGTTAATGTAAGGGTACTCCGCTCCTCTGAGAGCTGCTCAATCGTTTGCACTCTGCACCCTGTTCGGGTAGGCTACGCTTGAAGCTGGGTCACGCTACATGGGTGTGCACCCTCTGTCAGAGTGGAATGTGATCTATTAAGCCTACCGCAGGTGAAGCTATTTGTTGGAGTCAAATGCTTATTCGGTGATGCATACACTGTTGACAGGCAGAAGCTACACACCTCGGAGTAACTCAAATGGTGTGCTGAGACATTATGAAGAGTTATAGGACAAACTGTAGAAGCAGCAGTCTGTAAACTATGCATTTGGTTTTGAAAATGTTTTGTAATTTATCAGATTGTTTCTGATCTAATATTTCGAGTTGATGAGTTTTTTCATGTCAAAAAAGCAACTTAGCAAACACAGATTATACAAAGAAATATATAATTAAATACTGGAGAAAAATGTTAAAGACTCACTGTTCATGAAAATCCAACATTGGAGGTTCAAATCGTATAGGGCGGCAGTTCCCACGGTGCGGGGACGTGCTGTGAGAGACATCAAGATGTGACAGCAGCAACAGCAGCAACAGCAGGACAGGAAAAACAGTATCCATGTTTATGTGCATTTCAAACAAATGAGAGGCTCAACACACAAGCACAGACACCGCAGTCTGTGCCCAGGCTCTTTTAACAAAGCATTAAGATGGCCATGGGACCACTCCCATATAGGGCACAATATTTCCATATGTAAAATTTCCATGAAAATCCATAGATACAAAAAATAAATCAACCGGACAAGAAAACCAAACCAAAAAAACAAACACGTATCTCTCCTTGTAGCCTTCAGCGTATGGGTGTTTCTCTCAAACAAAGTCGACTACTTTTGAGCATTGGCTGCAACCGCCTGGATGAGGACACACTCATAACTCACCAAACCTGTTCCACAACAGGTGTAACTTAACAATAGATATGGCCGTCCCTGCAGAGAAGCAACTCCTCTTTGTAATATACAACAGAATGCGTGTAATGAGAGCCTCTATGTAAATCTCACAGAGAGGGAGAGAAGTTCATCAGTGATGCGGGCGTGGCACATAACCGAGCTTTATGTGATTTGATGGCTGAAAAGCAAACACCTGAGTGTCACATGCTCTGTTTACCAAGAATATGAAGCAGTTGTGGCACTTGGTTTGTGCTGCTCAAAAAAATGCATTTGAAAAACTCAACAGCAGTGTCTCTTTCCAGAAATCATGACCTAGTTGTTCAATCATCCACAAACCTTGTTGTGAGCTGTTTTACATAGGAAATATTTCCTTGCTATACCTGTGCCAACTGTATCTGTCAAGCCTCCAGGAACAGTGCAGGGCTTTGAAGCCACTTTTATATATTGGCCAAACGAAGAATTACAACTTCTGCATCTGTCACATGACACCATTGGCCTGATAAGAACTTTTGCCATAGACTTATATAGTGAAGAAGACTTCTTTTAAGTAAGTGTCACAACTCCTGTGAAATGACTCATTTCACTATCAGGATTTGATCCACCTGGTCTAGAAAAGCCGCACAATTGAAACAACTTTTCCACAAGTTAGCAGAAGGCTAAACCGGAAGTTTGCCTCTTGGCTGCAAAAAGTCTCTGATGTGCGTACTCAATGGGCCCAAACACGCAGAGGATCCGGGTAATATCATACCACAGACATTGAGCTATTTTGGCTTCAAGCACCATTGAGCAACTTCATAGGAATGATTGGAAGGTCCAATTCACTTTATACATCCACGGTATGACCATGCAAAAGGAAGCGTGCATCCACTCTTGGACAAGAGGCTTGTGCGAGATGTAAACATTAATGGCGTCCTCCTCAGCTGAGGTTAACGTGAGCTAGCTCAGTGATGCTCGGTGAGCTAGCACTAGATGCACTCTTCCTTCTGCGCAGTTGTGCAGCTCGGTAGACAGAAAATAGTTCCTGCATTAAACTGCTCACAACAAGGTCTGTGGATTATCTATAGTAACAGGGTCATTGTTTCTGGAAAGAGACACTGCTGTGGAGTTTTTCAAATGTAATTTTTGGCACTTGGAGCACCACAAGCTGAGTGTCATCTAGTCCCACTACGTTGGAGAGAAGGCAGACATCTCTACAACTGGTATCTACAACACTCACACCAACACAATCTGGAACGTATGTATTTTGGATTTTGGTGTGAACTGTCCCTTTAAGATGGCCAAGAAAAAAATTACCTGCAAAGAAACACTATAGCTGAAATCTTTCATACTCTCACTGTGGTATTCGCACCAGAATGGATGTGGTGGTACCTAATGCCATCCACTAACACACCACTCACATGCAATTGCGCTAATATCACCCTGGAGTCAGACAATTAACCGGAGATCAATTTCACCTATTTACTACCAGGCCTATGAGTATGGGAGCAGACAATGGCTGCAGCAGCGTGCTCCAATAGCAGAGCTCACAGGAGACGGGATGGATTTCCATCCCCTGAGGCGCACAGTAATCCAGACAGAGCCCCGGCCATGCACTGTTCCTCCTGGATAATCTGTCATCTGCAGCCTGTCCTCGCTTCTCCCGTTAACAGAACAACGGCTGACAAAATTCTTGCGGGATTAAGGATTCGGATGGATCCTGGCTGTGAATTCTGCGCGGCCTTTCGCTCGGCGCTTCAGAGCTAATGTGTTGAATGTCAGGGTGTAATTGGAGGAGCCGGGGAGATCATGAGGAGGGCTGTGCCTCTTGGCCTCAGCTCGGCATATGCCCAGTGTCAGGCTAACCTTAATACCAGTGCATTAAAAGAAAACATAGTGACAGTGAAAATAAATTCCTGTGGTGGTGACTACCATGTTGACAACTGTCTGTACAGAAGAGTGAGAGGAGCACACTGAATATAAAGAAGAGATTGTAATTTACACCCAACAGTTCCCAAACACTACACACACACAGTGAGGAAAAGGGGAAGTTGAACATTTGAAAAACCTGAAACAACACAGTCAAACAGTAAAATACCCTCCTCCCCCCTAACTCTAGGGAGCGGTCATGCTATGCCTGTGGGAGATAACCCTTTTATGGATTAGAACATACTGTACAAACAGTAAAGGCCTGCTGTTGTACGCTGAACTGAGACACAACACACGTGTAGGGACAATTAAGGACAGAGTATTGATTATATGTGAACGTCATGATGTTAATAAGTCAACTGTGCTGTACATGTTTCCTGCCTCAAAAACAGTGCGTACTTGTTCAGGCAGTTCTACCTGTTGGACACAGAGCCACGTAGCCCTTTCCAGCAGGTCAAACATTTAAGACACACACTGCAAAATCTGTGCAGTATCTGAGCATTTCAGTGAACTTTGTACGGTTCTTAGAAAGCTTCTATAGTTCTCACTCTCACTCAGTCATGTTTGTCTCGAGGCATTTGAGCGATCCTCGACTAACAGGCAATGTGACCTAACCAGGGACGCCTGTCAGTAGCAGAAGTGGCGCTCCGTTGGTTGAAGTAATAAAAACACACACCCATCTGCCTGTCTGCTCTGCTCCGCTCTGCCCTGTCAGTGTGGGTACAAACTGTCAAACTCATATTGGCTGTCTCTGCGGTCTGCCCTGCCAGATCTCAACTCTTCCAAGTCGCTGTGGCAGTACAGAGGCACACTGTGGTCTGGTGGAGCAACAGGTGACACAGACTGAACAGTTTCCCTGACGACTCGTGTCACAACCAGCACGTTTCAGAGAGCCGAGGGGGTTGTATGGGTATGATCTCAGGGGAAACAGATCTTTGCATCTTGCTTTCTCTAAATGATTTAACATCAGCACATATCTGTACGTCTCTGTGCTATGGACATTATTTTTATATATTCATTCTTCATACTCTGCACCTTTGTTAGTTTTGCACATTTATGCACAAACTACCACTTCTATAAAAGGCACTGCACATTCATTTTAGTTTTAGTAAACCAACTTGGCAATAAACCACATCCTTAACTGGATCCTGATTTCATGCTATCAACCAAACATGTTAATGTGGCTTCACGTTATCTTGTGAGTATGGTGCTCAAGCTTTTCATATATGGTTGTTAACTGATACTTTGCGGCCAGGCAGATGCAAACAAAAAAAATGCAGACCCAGGTTTGTTAGCCTCGACCAAAACAACTCTTTGTACATGCTTGTTAACACGACCACAGTGACTGATAATGCATCCCACAGTTACTTTGGTTGTTTCGCAGTCAACCATTTCCGCTACAGGTGATAGTAACTGCAAAGAACTTACACTGATACTTTCTGGTAACTAAAGATAGCTACCATTAGCTACTGGGGGGAAAAGTGTCATCTTCTTCCTGTTTGATGCATTTCCTTTGCGCCATAATTCAAGCCTTCATTCCCCAGAGATCGTAACCAGCATCAGACAGAAACGTCTAGTGAAAGCAAAGCTTAATCTAAATCTAAAGTGTGGTCCGTACTTGCCGTTGAGTCCCTGGCGTGAGTTTTGCATGTCAGAAATGACTAAATCAGTGCCTGCTCGTTGGCCATGAAGGTTCTGAGAGTTGTCACACCTGGTCACACACCTCTGAATTTTTGAAATTGGCGCCAACTGAGTGCGCTGGGCTTGTCAATTCAACGGGGATGTCTTTGAGGGAAGACTCGCTGAGCAAGTTTGCCTGTACAATGATCTCTATTGACGACTCTTAATAATGAGACCACAGGGATGGTAGAGGTAAATTATTGGAAAGAAATCGCCACCACACTGGGGAAAGAAGAGGCTTTTACGTTGGTGTTTACTTCTCTTGCCAGGCAGCCTACTTCTCCAGTAACATTCTTCTCATAAAACTTATCAACTTCTTGCTTATCGACAGAATATTTTGTTTGTACACCCCTGACATTTCAGAGTATATCACAACAAACAACGCGTCGAGCATGAACACCTCTATGCATGCTTACGAGCATGCGATCAACGGAGTCCCGCGCCACTGTATCTTGTGTTAATATAAACAAACCTTAAATACAGATGGTGTCATTGGTGTCACGGAAAAGAAAACGTTTCCATTTCCACTTTAGGTGTGCTGTTGTGTTGTGTTGTGTCAGTTCAGTTCAAGACCTCATTCCCCTTCCAGCAACACTAGCATAAGTATGCAATCCAGGTAACAACAGCACTTGCATACCTGACTACACCTACACTCAAATAATGACACTCAACTACATAAACATGCATGAAGTACTTGCAGCAAAAGAGAGAAGGATATTTCTGAAGCAAAACATAAAAACATACCTTTGTTGGTGATATAAACTAAAATCAATGTCAGAATCTGCCTGCAAAAGAACAGAGACATGAGCAATTATCTACATGTGTTTTAACTCATTATTACATTAGGACAGTGGTTCTCAAACTGTGGGGCGGGCCACCCTGGGGAGTCATAAAACCACTGCAGGTGAGTGAAATATTGAGTTAAACAACATTGAATGATTATAATTTATAGAGGAAATTAGCACAGAAGAGTTTGCTGATGTTATCGTGCTGAACTGTATTTCACTAAAATTCAACATGGATCCTTTTTTTATTCGTTACTTCCCCAACTACTGTTAATGATTGATAAAATTATTGTGTGCCAACGTTTTTTCTCTTCAAAAAAAAGGACCACTACGTTCAGAGATCACCAGTGAACCAAGTAAATGGCCTTATTTTTCCTGTCTTTTCATGCCCTATAATGGTGTGACTGTTTCTGCTTCTGTGGTGAGTAACGGTTCAATTTCAAAGAGGAAAAGAAAGTAACAGCACTTACCTGTAAAAGGCTTCCCTCACCAAAATGTAAAACTTCTAGAATTGTGTCTGACTGAATGAATGCTGTAAAAAAAACAAAAAAACAGGAAGACATTATAAGTATTATCACCACACTGAACACTGTGTCTCTAACAACAGCAGAGTTTTTAATATTTAACCCTCATGAATTACTGGAAGGAACACTGGAAGGTGAAACTATAGCAGAATTTGACATATCTAAAAATAGCGTTCTGCTCGCAGCTCCTCCTCCCAAATCTCCTCAGCAGTTAGCGGTCATTATAGCTTCCTGTACTGCAAAGTTTTATTACTAGTTAAGATAACTCCCTGCGTGAACTTTAATCTCTTGTACTTTCACAGCAGACGGGAGACAAGAGAAAGATCAGGCTTGAGATCTATGTTCACAGTCTGTTTGGTGAAGTTTGGCGCCTGGGTTGTACCGAGAAGAAAGATTTCATCTATGAACACATTACATACTCGTCCATCATGCATTTCTTTCTGCAACAGAAGCACACCCTCATATTCTTGAGTAGTGTGTTAAAAGGGTAGTAAATCTTTAGTTATCACACTATTATCAACAGGTTTTTTTAGGCACGCATGTATCTTGCACTGGCTGTCATATGACCCTCTCCAAGTATAAATCTACACGCTTGGAGAGCCTAAAATTCAACTCCATGCTCAGCATTTATTACGCTTTCATTTTAATGAGAAGCTTTGCACCTGACGCCACCGAGATCACACAACAAGATCAGCCTCTGCGGGTCATGTTCACAACACACTTTCAGCATAGAAACCTGCCCTTATGTTGGATAATTAAACTGTTGCATTGCATTAAAGCTACATATGGTAACTTAATTCTGTTCCTTCGCCTTCCCTTCTGTGAAAAAAAAAATCATGTTCCTCTTCCTCTAGGTAGTGTTTCTAATGGCATTTGCCAGAATCGAACATAGCTGTTGGAAAACAACCAATCAGAGCCAAGGAGTGCCGATCACCTCACCTCAAATGTAAAATAAGAAAGTTTGCACCGGCTGGTGGGCAGTGTTTGGTAATGCTTTGTTTTCGCTTGATTGTTTTCAACATGGCGGTCGTGACACAAACATGCTCATTTTACAGCTAAACAGTACACTAAGGGCGCATTTACACCAGGATAGCCCGGGGGACTCGGTTCGATTGGGCGGGGAATGCCGAAAAAATTTCACACCTTCATTTGGTTCAGTTCACTTTCACACTGCACTTTTTAAAGTGGACCAAACCACCTGGGCAATGTCACGCCGTTCCGACAGCTGCTCGTTTGCGGGCGGTATTGCCCAAAACGACCACTGACGAGGAAGAAAAAAAGCATGAGGAAGAAGAAAACCCGGCTCATCGATTGGCCAGGACCGAAAAAACGGCCGGCTTGGTCACCACAAAAACACCAAACACCAAAATGCACTGCGCTCTACATCACTTCCTCTCTTTGGTTCACTTCCCTTCTTTGGTCCGCTAGATAGTCCGTGTGCATTTCCCACTGTAAGCGAACCAAACCAGGGTTCACTTGCAAGTGAAACAAGGTCCCCAGTTTTCAAGAGGACCAGGGTTCGCTTGTTTGGTCCGCACCAGAGTTCAAATGAGCGTTCACACTACTCCAAACTTACCGAACTATCCGTGGAAGCGGACAGGGGTTCGTTTAAAGCAGACCAAATAGCGGCAGTGCGAATGCGTCCTAAGATATGTTTATAAAAAATCTGAGGTGGGAAATAAGGAATGCGGTTAAAGAATCTTGATTCATACTCGATCAGCTGTGCCGAGTTTGACAGTTTGACCACAGTTCATGAGCAGTGATAGACAGCTGCGTTCGAGACTCCTCGGCTCTGAATGATTGCTTCCATTCAAGTGCAATGGATTCTTGCAAATGCTATTAGAAGTACAAAGAGGAGGCAGTAAAAGTTACTAACTACAGCTTTAAAGCTACAGTTGCTAACTTTTATGAAAGTAACTTTGTGTCATATTTGCTAAAACGGTAAAAATATTGTCAGAGAAAAACATGAGACACATAGTCAAAAATTCATATCCCTACTCCCCCCTCTGACTGCTTCTCATGGCATTTGCTAGAACCAGATCGCAGTGCAGTCAGCAACAACCAGTCAGAGCAGAGGAGTGTCTAATGCAGGTGTTAATCATGTCAACTGCCCCATGAACTATGATCAAACCGTCAAACTAGTCAGCACTGATCAAATATGAATCAAGATTCTGTTTCTCACCTCCAGTGTTTTCAGAAACATATCTTTGTGACTGTTTAGCTGGAAAATGAGAAAGTAGTCTGGTCTGGTGGGCAGTGCTTGGTACTCCCGTTTAACTGTATCCAACATCTGAGGTGAGAAATAGGCGATGCAGTAACAAACAAAATCTTGATTCATATTTGATCAGTGCTGCCTAGCTTGACCGCAGTTAACAAGCGGTGGTTGACATGATTGACAGCTGCATGTGAGACTCCTCCGCTCTTAGATATGCCACAAGGCAACAGAGTAGGCAGAGGAATAGGTTTTTTTCTCTCCACAGATTTGTCTCATTAAGTGCTGTGTGACTATAGAGACCATTTCAGCAAATATGAAAGAAGTTATTTTTTATAAAAGTGATCAACTGTAGTTTTAATTCGAGCTGGTCAAGAATCACGTTACATCAAAATGCATCAGCAGAGCCGGGTGATCTGATCACCCCATGCAACAACTCACAGTTTCATTTCTGTTTTAGATACCACCACTGACATTACACGAATACTACACCACACGCCATTAAAGCTATTCTGCCATGTGTGAGCATCTGGTCAGAGTTGGAATGAATGTTTCCAACTTCAAGTCAACTATTTTGGTAAGAATATGGTGGAAAGAAATAACTTTTCCAACTGTACCTCAGTGGAACATGCAGGACTAAACAAGGGAAGGCAATAGTGAAAGTTACACAGGATTACCAGAACCCTGACTGTCTACACAAAGTGAAACTTAGTATTTTTAATCACTTTGAACCACTACATCTCATGTTATTTGGCATATGGTTTAGAAAACCACAATCAAAACAACAAATAGGACAATATCCAAACTGTCCTCAACAAAAATTCTCACTGGTGCTATTCTGCCTAAAACATCCAGTAGCAGTGGGCTTAAGGCCAAGTGCAACCGTGGGTTTCTTGGTGATTGTCAAGCTAAAAGTAAGCAGGATCCGTTTTTCTCATAAATCACATCATTTCCCCTGCCATGTGCCTGTGGAAATCTGTACTGATAGTTTAAATAGTGAAGCACAACTAGCAGTGATCTTGTTAACACTGACTCTATCTCCTAAACTTGCAAAGTGACCTCACAACATTTGCCAAATAACCTCCTTTATCGCTCAAGTACATTTCTTGTTGGATAAATGCTCAGATTGTGTTGCAAGTGCATGGACCCAATGTAAACAATTTATAGGCACCAGACACGTTTCAGAGTTGGCACAGCTTATCTTGGATGTGGACTGCAGCTGTCCACTCACAACCAGCAGACTTATCACTGTGACCTGACATGATCAGTGGATCTGACAGCTGGACACTTCAGTGCGCTGGATAAATAACATGCGGCTGTCATTTGGCCCGTGACCAATCAAGTGGCAAGCTGGAACCAAACCCAGCATGAAAATCAAAACGCTGTCAGCCACGTTCACAAATAACGGTCACCTGACAGATTCAAACATTTCCTTTTCTTGAGTCTAGTTTGAGGAACTAGTGTCAGACAGCCACGCAGCGACAGAGAGGCGATGCTGCCATTAGTGTTGTCAGAGATGTATTATCTCCGGGTAAACCCCTTGAGATGTATCGTCTCATTTCTAAGACTCACCAAACAAATGGGAAACAGAACAGTTGAGACAAAACAAACATCCAGCAAATAATCAAACAAACAACACAGTAAGTCACAACACAAACAGAGCAAACGGAGAGAGTTACAACCTCAGACTAAGCACAATCAAAAGATAAAGGGTCCATCCATAAATAAACATGGGACAGGCAATTTAAGATGAGATAAGCAGAACGCTGACAAACTTTACAATTAACTTAATTTAATCAGAAAAGCTTTTTAGCAGCTTCCCTTGATATGAAATGAGCTATAAAGAGGATCTCATCTGAGCGTCTTGGTGAGTAATTTGTCATATGAGGAGCAGAACTTTGTTTTGGCAAAGCATTTACAATAAACTGACACCACTGGAACTGACGTCTTGTATCTAAAAGGAGCCACCTGAGTGTTTAATATTGTGCAATGGTATTTAAAAGAGCATCCTAGTAAAAGTCTGCAGAGTCTGTTATAAATAATACTGAAGGTAAGATCAGTTTTAGAGGTGCTCAGGTTAATGCTATCAGTGTAGTCCATTACTGGTAGTATAAAGTATCTTTCTGACATTAAATCTAAAACAATGTCTTAAAACATTGTCTTTTAATTCAAATCATTTAAGATCATTCAGTAGCTGACACAAGCTAACATTAGAGCTAGCCATGATGCTAACAAGCTGCTCCTTCTGTCTCTGCCTTGTATTATTTTGCATGTTTGGTGTTAGCCTAACTTAGCCTTATATGGACGGGATGACAACATGACAACAAGCTACAAACGAAGCTAACGTTTACTGTAACGTTAAAGGCCACATATAGTTAGCTAACTGAAGGTAGCACTTTCATTCTGAACTAACGCTATGTGCCAGGTCAACCGTCAACCTGACCCAGCGCTCAGTGACATTTCGTTAATGGCAGAGATAAGTAAGTACAGTTGAGCGGTGTTGGAGAGGTGTTAATGTTAGCGAGGCAGCAGGCTAGCTGTGTTAAAGTTGGCCCGTTGATGTAACCTCAACCCACACTTCGTAGAAATGTCTACGGAAGTTAGCGCTAGTTAGCTAATGCGGACGTAGCCAGCTAAGTTACAAACCTTGTTTATTGGCCCGCGTCGTGTGAATAAAAGCAATAAATAACATCCTCAATAATCCGATACATGGTGTTCTTGTTCTTGTGTTTGAGTGGCGAGAACTCTGGGCTCTTTCTTGACTCGCCATGCTGCAGTTCTGTCTGTTACGATAACAACCGAGCGAGTGAGCGGACATGCCCGTGTAAACCTCTGCTGACTCTGTCAATCATAGCCGTGAGGGGAAAAAAACTGAGCAGCAGCTAACTACTGAACAGGACGTTGGCCTCTCTTCTTCTTCTTCTTCTTCTTCTTCTTCTTCTGCTGCTGCTTCTTCTTCTTCTTCTACTCTTCCTCTTCCGCTTCATGGGTGACGCGTCACAGGCTGACGCACAGCGGTGTATGCTGCTGCCTGCTGCAGCGGAGTGAACGGGCTCTACATCACAGTAACTCATTAACATCATTATTTTAATTGGATTTAGTTTACTTTAATTTAATTTAATTTAATGTTATTTTATTTTATTTTTATATATTTTATTGATTTTTTTCAATAATCTGTTTATTGTTTTCAACATTATACAAAAATAAACACACAGAATAGTAACTCATTCAAAAAAGTTTACATTATTAATTTAATTTAATCTAATTTAATTTTATTTTATTTAATCTAATCTAATCTAATCTTATTTAATATTATTTTATTTTATTTTTATATATTTTATTCATTTTTTTTAATAATCTGTTTATTGTTTTCGACATTATACAAAAATAAACACAAAGAATAGTAACTCATTCAAAAAAAGTTTACATTATTCATTTAATTAAATTTTATTTAATCTTATTTAATTTAATTTAATCTAATCTAATCTAATCTAATCTAATTTAATTTAATTTAATTTAATGTTATTTTTATATATTTTATTGATTTCAATAATCTGTTTATTGTTTTCAACATTATACAAAAATAAACACACAGAATAGTAACTCATTCAAAAAAAGTTTACATTATTAATTTAATTTAATCTAATTTAATTTTATTTTATTTAATCTAATCTAATCTTATTTAATGTTATTTTATTTTATTTTTATATACTTTATTCATTTTTTTTCAATAATCTGTTTATTGTTTTCAATATTATACAAAAATAAACACATAGAATAGTAACTTGTTAAAAAAAGTTTACATTATTCATTTAATTTAATCTAATCTAATTTTATTTTATTTTTTATATATTTTATTCATTTTTTCAATATGTTTATTAAGTTTTCAACATTATACTAAAATAAACACAGAGTAGTAACTTGTTAAAAAAGTTTATGTTATTCATTTAATTTAATCTAATTTTATTTTTATTTTATTTTATTTTATTTTTTATATATTTTATTCATTTTTTTCAATAATCTGTTTATTAAGTTTTCAACATTATACTAAAATAAACAGAGTAGTAACTTGTTAAAAAAGTTTACATTATTAATTTAATTTAATCTAATTTAATCTAATTCAATTTAATTTAATCTAATCTAATTTTATTTTATTTTATTTTTTATATATTTTATTCAATTTTTTTTCAATAATCTGTTTATTAAGTTTTCAACATTATACAAAAATAAACACATAGAGTCGTAACTCATTCAAAAAATGTTTACATTATTAATTTAATTTAATTTAAGTTAATTTAATTTAATTTAATTCAGTTTTATCTTATTTTTATATATTTTATTTAATTTTTTTCAATGATTTGTTTATTAAGTTTTCAATATTATACAAAAATAAACACATGGAATACAATATGTATGAATGTTTACAAACGTCTTGCAGTTTCTCACAGCAGTATATACTGCTGCCTGCTGCAGTGGAGTGAACAGGCTCTACATCACAGTAACTCATTCAAAAAAAAAAATGTTTACATTATTAACTTAATTGAATTTAATTTAATTCAATTCCATTTAATTTAATTCAATATATTTTATTTAATTCTTTTCAACAATCTGTTTATTAAGTTTTCAACATTATACAATAAAGAACACAGAATACATACAATATGTATGAATGTTTACAAAAGTCTTGGAATTTGTTTAAAATACATACATACATGGTGACAAGCTGTGTCAAAACAGTTGAAAAATTATAGCACACACACTCACCCATGAAGACAAAAATAAATAAATAGGGACACAAACAGCAATAATAAATAAATGAAAAAAATGAAAAGGGAAAATACAAAAAGAAAAAAGAATAATTTACATTGGCGGACTATATGACAGACACTGTTACAAGTCCTTCATTGCATACAGTATATTACATTTACTTTGTCTTTATTAAGTTTAAATGACTTTTATTGCAGAGGTTGTAATTATTCTTCACCAGTTATGTCCAACATACAAGATAAATCATTACCCCTAGGATATCTGAAAAATTGAATTGAATTTCCCCTCGGGGATTAATAAAGTATATAAAATAAAAAATAAAATAAAAATAAATATCTTATAAATGGGCCCCAGATACATTGAAACCATTCTTGTTTATTCCTGATTGTGTATGTAATTTTTTCCAAAGGAAAACATAAACTAGGGGTCAGCAACCTTAACTATCAAAAGAGACGTTTTTGACCAAAAAAATCTGCCTGGAGCCACAAAACATATTTGAGCCTTATGGTAACACTGCATATTAAGTCTAAATTAGCCTTTCAACATTAAAAATAGATATAAATTAGCACTGAAAAATCTGTTTTACCATGAACACAGCCTATGTCCTTGCACCTACTGTTATGCTATTTCAGTCTTCAAGATAAATAATACAACACGTGGTTGCTGTTGGAAAGTAAAATCAGGCTAATGGTTAATGGTTGACGACGATAAAGGTAAAAGATTGCTGATAAACTCAGATAATATGAGACCAGCCTCTAAACATGATAAGCCATGTTGTCTTTGGTAAAGACAACACTCTGTGGAGTGTTTGGGTGAGTGACTTACAGTTTGGCCTCTGGCCATAAAGGCAGTTGACCTTTACTGAGAGGTGAAGCCATGAATAGAAACAGGAGTAATTATTGTAATTTATTGTTGACAGGGTGTCATGTTTCCCTCTTAGTCTTGGTACAATTAAAAGAAAATTTGCCAGCTTTTTTGGGGCTAGAGGCAATATTTCTTGACATCCACCATCAGCAGATTGTATTACTGAAGAGCACTCGTAATGAGATAACTCACAAATATATTACTTGTTTGATAATAACAAGGGTGACAAAGGTTCGCTATCTTCTGCTGGGTGTAACTCTTCTTCTAATTATCAGTACAACACTGTCAATGTGCTTTTTCTGCGACAGAGGAAGATCAAAAATGATTCCTGATAATGCGCTCTGGTTTTGAGTTTTGCTACTGTCACTGAACCATCGCTGATTATCACAGATTTTGATTTGTTTGCATACAACATTCATAACAATGTTTTCTTTGCACAGCTGTAAGCTAACTGCATGATTCATCAGGTTTAGTCATTAGTGTGGCAAACCAAAACCACGGACAAGAGGTTCAGATACTATTAAGGCATCTCCTCCTGAGACCTGAACTTTTGTTTGGTATGCATTTGAATTTCTCCTCGCTATTTGGGATCAGTAGGACCCGATAAGTATAGAAAACTCAACACTGTCAACGATAGTTAAGTCCCAACGTCCCTAATTAACAGCGTCTTAGCTTGTTACTGTTGCTAAAATTGGTCAAATTTGTTGTCATTTCAAACTATGAACTACATTAATTATAAAT
Source organism: Epinephelus moara (assembly GCF_006386435.1). NCBI lineage: Eukaryota > Metazoa > Chordata > Actinopteri > Perciformes > Serranidae > Epinephelus > Epinephelus moara. Next base: position 7,484,540 of record NC_065515.1, on the reverse strand, counting down.
AAAAACTTCCATTCATAAAATGTGATCAGGTTTTGGACCTTGTCCACTTTTGTGTCGGGATCAGTTGCAGACTGACTTGGCAGAGATGGCTGCCATCTTGTTTTTACATGGATTAGTGTATCCTGCTCTTACTGCCACTAGATGGCACAAAAAGTGTCCACGAACGAGGACAACAGGTCTAAGTTAAGTAGAATGAAGTATAAGGTCAAGTAAATCCAAAACTTGATGTCCACATATGAGGACACAGGAGGATATACACACAGGAAGCAGTGCTATATTAACAATATGATTTTTATTGGAACAAAAATATTTTCTTGAATCAAACCAGCTTCATGCAGGAAGGAACAGGTTGGTTCCAAACATCTCCACAATGGGTTAACAAAGCAAAGAAACACATCAGCCCATGGCGCTTCATGTTGCCAGGGTGAGCAAAACCAACAAAGAAAAGAAAGACAACATCAAGGCAGTGGCTCACTCGTTACCCGCAACTGCTCAGGAAGCTCTTGTGGCAGCAATCTGTTATACTTTTGTTTTGATCCAGGGGGACATATTGGCAACTGTAGTTCTCCTATACACTCGGGAACATGGATGTATGAAGAGAACTGGATACAGCGCTGGAGATGGAGCCCCATTCATTCTTATGAAAGTTGCTCAGTGGTGCATGAAGCCAAAGAAGTTCAAATGCCTCGTACAGAATTAACCAAATGATCAGTGCAGCTTTCGCACAGTTTGGCCCTTAGAGCAGGCAGACTAGAGACCTCCGCCAATCGAGGTGGCTACAACCGGTTTAGCACTCCGCTAACTTGAATGGGGATAAAATGATTCAATTATGTGGCTCCTGTAGACTTCCCAGATGTTATCGAACCGAATGGATCAAATCCCGATCATGGATAGAGTCATTTCACGGGGGTTGTGATCTTAAAAAAAAACATGTATCCACTGATTTACAGATGTCTCTTTTGCCATGTAAGTCAATGGGAAAAAAGTCTTTTCCACCATGTGGCCACCAAGTAAATTGGCTTTAAAGCCCAGCGCACTTCCTTAGAGCCTGCTTGGAACACGGGAGACGTTTCAGCTGGTTGCAGTCTGCAGTCTCACCACTAGATGCCACTAAATCCTACACACTACACCTTTAAGTGAAGTTTTGAATGCAGAATTTTTACCTGTAGTGAAGTATTTTCACAGTATGGTACTTTTTTTTAGTACTTTTACTCAAGTAAAGGATCTGAATACTTCTTCTACCACTGCAAGGTAGTATTATTCCATGATGACAATACTTTAAGGATGCAACAAACAATTATTTTTACTATTGAACATATGCAAATATGACTGATTGTTCAGTGAATGCAACTGTTGGCTGACAAACAGTGGAAAACCAGGAGATGGTTAGTTTTCTATCACAGAACATTAGGAAACTTGTTAATATGCACATCTGATGGGCTGGTACCGGTGAGTTTGTTGTATTTTTGCTTTTAACTGACTTCATCAATTATCAAATTTGTTGCCAAAACATTTTCTGTCAGTTGACTGATCCTTCAGCTGTAGAACACTTGTTGGTTTATTGGGTGCCTGGGGCAACAGTCAAACTGTCGTGTATAGGGGGGGTTAATAGGGTTAATTTCTGCCCCGGGGGCCCCACAGGAGGTCAGCTGTGGATCGTTTACTTGTTGCTGTGGCCTGCGGCTAATGAAGGAAGCAGGAATCCTGACTGACAGCAGAGTTTGGAAACAGTCAGAACCACCTTCCACTAACTTTATTCAAGTAAGAATTTACGGCAGCACAGATCACAGCACACACAGGAATGTTCACATTCAAGTTTCTGTGAAGCAAGCCATCATCAGTCCATCCAGCAGAGTGTCACAAGCATCAAGGCAGGTTTTCATTTTAAAGCTAATTTATTGCTGTCTGTCATCTCTGAGAGATGCTTTGCTTCACTCATAAACAGAGGGAGTTAAGATGGTGTGAATATTTAGAACACACGCTACACAGCAAACACTGGGTTTACACAGTGAACACATTCATTATAATTACACCTAAGCATGCTATTGTTTTATTAATGTTCTGACTTATCTATGGGAAAGTTTGGGGTTATTATTGACTGGGAGAAAAGGTGGTTCGGGACAAGCTGCTAAAACCAACCAACAGGTAAAACCAGATTCATAAAAATGGTGCAGAGGTGTGTGATGTTCTGTGTGTACAGTATGTGTGCATAATGCTGTAGCAGAGCTATACAAACAACTACGCCCCTTATTAAGTGGCTAAATATAGAGGTTATATTATTCTAATATTCACGACAACACAAAGAAAATAATAATAATTAATATCTTTGAGAAAAAAGATATGTGTGGCTGCACTGTAGTTGTGCCAAATTACAGTTACATAACACAAGTGCCACACCTAAAGCCATTGTTGATGCTTTATATCTGTGTTTTTCCCTCCTATTAAAAGTCAAAATGTCATCATGACAAAGGTCTGTTTATTAACCATCACTGAACCAGCTCTAAGAACACATGGTTGAGCTGGTGAGTGTCATTTCTAAAGCTTCCTGCAGAGGGCAGAGATGTAATAAAATACATCTGACAGAGCAGGGCTTTACTTACTTAAATGTCTCCATCTCCATTTAGGCAGAGAACAATCAGGCATTTTAATTTGAGACAGGTAGGGAAAGAGTGAATAGTTTGCAACATGACTTGTACTTTGCTCCTCGTTTGACACTGGAATAGAAAAGTGGAAAAAATAAGTTGTGGAGGGGGTTAGTCAGTGTGATAAATGGAACTATAGTCTTGCAAATCTTTCTGACTCACTGACTTTCATCCATTTTTGTGTCAAGAATTGGTATTGCAGTTTTTGTTCTCATGCATATGGACACTCTGTCCTCCCGTTTAGTCCTTTCTTACTTTTTAATGTACTGTTCATTACACACCTGCACATACGTTCCTGGTTATTTTAAAATACTTGTACATCACTGTGAGTATATATACACCCTAAGAAATTATTCATGTGGTTAAAGGATAATGCTTAAATTAAAGAAGTTTTTCAGCATAAAGAATTACATTTGTTACATTAATGTGTTTTAGTCAGTTGACAACTTATTTTTAAGAAATTGGTCAAAATCCAAAACACTTTGACGTTTTTGAGTAGGACGGAATTAAAGTAAATAAGTTAGAATATCTTAAATAAAATAATTTGACCACTTAAAATCACCAAAACTTTTGATAATTACTGAGTTGGCTTAACATAATTAAGCTTTTCCAGGTCAAAGCAAATCATGTTGGTTGCACAAAAACATACTGAATGTGTCAGATTATAAGAGACTCATAGAATTGACTCAATGATGTCAGATTTGGAACTACTTAAAGAGGTGCATGCAAATTATTACACTTTTTTTCAATCAAAAACATTTTTGAGTAGGACGGAATTAAAGTAAATAAGTTAGAATATCTTAAATAAAATAATTTGTCCACTAAATATCACCACAACTTTTGGATAAATATTAAGTTGATTGAACTTAATTAGACAGACAGACAACCATTCACACCTATGGACAATGTAGAGTCACCAATTAACCTGCATGTCTTTGGACTGTGGGAGGAAGCTGGAGCACCTGGAGGAAACCCACACTGACACGAGGAGAACATGCAAACTCCACACAGAAAGACTCCCCCACCCTGGGTTTGAACCAAGAACCCTCTTGCTGTGAGGCCTACATGGAATTCAACCATCATTCATTTTCTCATGGACACCTGTGCTTCTTCTACTATGACATGTCAAAATGTCTGACTCCTCACACCTAAGCGGCTCACAACAAAATGTTATTACATGTAAATAATTTACAAGATGAAAACTGTGTTTGGTCTAAAAGCCTTCATGTAGCTTAACTTGCAAGTCTGCAATGAAACAGGTCACATGTCACACACTTTTAAAATTGGGTAGTGTTCATGTGGGTGTAAAGGACAGACTGAGGATGTAAAGGACAGAGACACTTGTTCTGTCGTCTGATTACAAGTAGGAACAGGAACAAAATGCATGGCTGATTACAGCGCAGGTAAATGACTGCACCGTTAGAGCATTATGAAACAAACAAAATCAACGGAAAGCCTCTGTGACTGTAGAGTAGAGTTCTAGATTTTCCTTGCATGTTGTGTTTGACGTCTCTGGCAAAGGCTCACAAATTTGCCCTTGAGGTTGTCATAGCAACCCAGTGTAAGGGTTTGGTGGAGAATAAATCATCCTCTCTGTTTGGAATAAAACAATGACAAGGTACAAGTAATCACGGCCAGCATCTGATGAACAGGGTACATCTCATCAGCACAAGAGGACTCAGAGCGACGCCACGGCCACTTAAACTGATATCAGCTGCCAAGACACAGCTGAGGGCCTGCTTAGTATGTAGCCTGTGCTCTGGTTTTACATTACAGGCATGTATGACATGTTTTGTCCATTTTCTTCATTAAAAAAAAAATCATCTTCTGAATTTTTGCTTCAAGATATATTAACTCCACTATGTATCATAGATGTTTTTTTTTTGGTGTCTGTCCTTGTCACTGATCCTGTTTGTGATTTTCATGGACAGGATCTCAAATCACATCTCTGCTTTTTGCAGATAATGTGGTTCTGTTGGCTTCATCACGCCGTGACCTCCAGCATGCACTGGGGCGGTTTGCTGAGTGTGAAGCGGTCGGGATGAGAGTCAGCGCCTCCAAATCTGAGGCCATGGCTCTCTGCCGGAAACCGGTGGATTGCCCTCTCCAGGTTGGGGGAGAGTTACTGCCTCAAGAGAGGGAGTTCAGGTATCTTGGGGTCTTGTTCATGAGTGAGGGTAGACTGGAGCGTGAGATGGATCGTCGATTTGGTGCGGCTTCTGCAGTGATGCGGGCGCTGCGCCAGGCTGTCGTGGTGAAGAGGGAGCTGAGCCAGAAGGCGATGCTTTCGATTTACTGGTCCATCTACATCCCAACCTTCACCTATGGTCATGAGCTCTGGGTAGTGACCAAAAGAATGAGATCGCAGATACAAGCAGCTGGAATGAGTTTCCTATGTGGGGTGTCTGGGCTCAGCCTTAGAGATAGGGGGAAGAGCTTGGACATCTGGAGGGAGCTTGAAGTCGAAAGGGGTCAGTTGAGGTGGTTCGGGCATCTGATGAGGATCCTCCTGGGCGCCTCCTGTTAGAGGTGTTCCAGGCACGTCCCACTGGTAGGAGGCCCCGGGGCAGACCCAGGACACATTGGAGGGATTATATATCTCATCTGGCCTGGGAACACCTTGGGGTCCCCCAGGAGGAGCTGGAAAGCTTTGCAGGGGGAGAGGGACGTCTGGGGTGCTTTGCTCAGCCTGCTACCTCCTGTCATGTAGCTGTCCCTTATTCACTCTCTCTACAGCAGGGGATGGCACTTCAAAATAAAAGCTCTGTGCCAGAAATTCACTGTACTTTAAGACAAAGTGTTTTTTTTACAATCTTGACACGTTTGTGATTCAGAATGGACCCATGACCCACCTTTGGACTCCAACCCACCATCTGGGAACCACTGGTCTGTAACACAACTCAGCTACAGAGTCCTCACTCATGACTTTGGTCAGCAAGTTCACACTGTTGCACTTTGTTTTATGGATTCTGTATCATGGTTTTTATGACTTACTGCTTCCTTCTCATTTCTACAGAGTCTATATCTTTCTCAAGGCACGTGGAATACTTTTTATATCCTGTTTTAATTTTCATTATATGCAATATAATTACATCAATGATGTGCTGTCATGCTGACGTTGTATTGCTTCAAGTTTATTGCAGCTTGGTTTAGCACTTGCTTAAGCAAGAGCTATATCGATAAATTTCCTAGAGCTTTGATTTAGTTTCAAATTTGTAATATTTCCTGGGAGAAAAGTCCTGGATCATGATTTTATTGAGTGTGTGACACAAATCAAACCAAAATGTTGTAACTGTAGTGCGGTGCCACATGCAGTGTAGCATCTGAATCAGAAATTTGAAATTGTAGGATTATACCGGTGTAAATTTTGAAGGGTTAGATACAGCTGATGGAGAAAATTGTAGATCACCAATGGAAATCTGGCATTTTCAGTGGCGAACAAACTGTTCTGACATAAATCCGACCATACATCTTCATCTTCATCTTCATTTGAAGTAATACCTAGGCCAGATCCCCACCTCTTAAATCTGTGTACATATGTTTTGGGCATTATTCAATCATTAATCATTCAGTTCAATCACTGCCTACTCCAGTGTGAGAGATGTTTGCTGCTAACCAGACCTGATCACATCAGTTTGGATTCAGCTCATTGTTGAATGGCTGAGGGTAATAAACGAAGGGGCTGTGCAGTCTGATTGACTTGGAAATGCGCGGGGAAGCCAGCGTGTAGGAGACAATCGTTGCACTGGTGCACTCTGGGAAAGCCAGGGTTTAGGATGCAGTAATTACCACAGTGCCTTCTGGCACAGATGTAAAGAGGCTTTCAATCAGATCTCTATGCACCTGGAGACTAAACCTAATGAGAGGGCTGGAGAAGGGGAGAGTGATTGGTGACCACTTCTTGATTTTGTTTCACCATAGCAGCATCTGATTAAAATACTCTAAACATATATAAGTGGTTTTAGTTTTTCATGACCTCTCCACTAAAGGGACTGTATTATCTGTGACTTATGCTTTCCAACATCCAGCACAAACATTAGATCATAAGCTTTGACATGTTGCACCTACACGAATGCAGGATTATGTCTAAATCAGACATTTGGAGAAGGGTACAGAAACGTTAATTCTGTCTGTCAGTGTCTATAGACTCTCTGTATGTAAGCACCTTTTCTGTGTATCCAGAACAGTGTTTCTATTAATGGATTGCCCTAAACCCACTCTCAGTGAGGACAATCCAAAGTCTATTACAGGGCTAATTCCCTTCAGTTTGAGAGGACCACAGACGCCCACACACACAAAACAAACCATTATCAGACGCGGCAGCAGTATTGTTCATATCTGAGCTACAGAGATGATTTCTATAGATTATTATTAGAATATCTATAAGTGAATATAATATCAGAGATCATATTCCACATTGGTGACCATAGATAATCCTGAGCAGCTGGAGTCTTGCTCTTGTGAATTTAGTGTAATATTGAAACAACGTTCAACAAAAGCGACGAATCTTAAAGTGACCACGTCCATGAGGGGGCATTAGCAGGCTGAAATAGGTGCTCAAGTCTAAGCTGGGATTAGCGGTGCAGCTCCGTATATTGCCAAAGGATTTCTCTTTTAACCTTATGCCTTCGGGTGAGGTGGAGGGGGGGCGGGGCCACTCTGTGGTGCTGAGCTGGTGTGGTGACAGCAGAAACATTGGGATGTGTGATGCTTCACTCAGTCTGCTGCCCTAATTATTTTAATTAATATGTAATGTATGTTATATTTTATCCCTATTTTATATCTATATGCCTACAGTATATCTATATAGACTTATATTTTAACTCACACTCTTCTATGTCTTAGAATGTCTTTTATTTTACTTTACTGATTTATTATAACATATCTAATGAGCGTTACTGGAGGAAGATTTTCATTGCCACCTGCCTCTCAATTGTTGTGACAATAAATAACTTGAAATTTCTAAAACCAATCTCATGTATGGATACAATCATTTTACTTGGCCTTTTCTTATAAATCCCATGTTAATATACAAAAACACTATAGTATCATCTTAGCGTACCAGTATGGAAAGTGATGTTAGACTTCCTAGCAGTGGTGAAGGAAGTACGCAGATCTTTTACTCAAGTAAAAGTAGTAATACTATAGTGTAAAAATATGCATTCAAAACTTAAAATAAAAGTACAAAATCATCAGAGTGGGAGACGTCAACTGTGACTCTGTGCCTCTTAATGGAAAAATCAAAATAAAGTCTATAATTATAACTTATAATTATAGATGCATAAATGTGTTCATCACTTAATGTTGCAGATGGTAAAGATTGGGGTGGATGACCTATAATGATATATAACCACCCATTAGTTTATTCATATTTTGCACCAAAAATCTATATTCGCAAAGTAACTAAAGCTTCAAAATAAATGTAGGGGAGTAAAATGTACAATATCTTTATATTTGTAAGTGTAGGATGGCACCTTGGGGCTGGGAGAAAGCACAATTTCGTTCCCATATTCTGTATGTGGAAATGACAATAAAGTTGAACCTGACTTGAACTTGACATATTAGCATCAAAGAAAAGTTAATTTCAGAAGCACACATATATCATATAGTTGGATTACAATACTTATTATTGATGCATTCATGTTTTAATCACTTTAATGTTGCTAGTAAAGCTGGGACTCATTCTTATTACTCTATATACTGCAGGGTGGCCTAATCTGTGGTAATGTATTATAATTTATTACTTAATTTATATTTTGTATCACTAATCTAACTCTGCCAAATCTAGCCTATAGATTTAAAAGTACAACAATTAGAAGTAGGCTATAATGTAGCAATAATGGAAATACTCAGGTAGCGTACAAGTACATAAAAGCTGTATTTAAGTACAGTACTTGAGTAAATGTACTTAGTTACCCTCCATCATTGGTTGATGCACTGTTGCTTCAAACTGCACACATGCACAGAGCTGTGTGAGGGTGTTAACTTTCTACAGTTTTAAATGCAACATTTCCACATTTATTATCTCACATTGTGTCTGTGCCATGTGTTTGGTGTGTGTGGTTTTAACATGTGTCCTGATGACTGTGCAGTCAGCTGTGAGCTGTGATGGACGCTGATGGACAGGTCTCCGTCTCCTCCCCCAAGTCTGATCTGGGACCTGTGAGCTCAGCCAGCACCGTCCTCATCCAGCAGAGCCGCTGCTGCCAATTATGGACAGCCGGCATCGATATTTTTGGTGACGCTGCGCTCGGACCAAACGGATCGGGAATATTTCACTGGAGAACTATATTTCATTTTTAAAGATGGGATTATACAGAAGCGATCAGAGGGGAATTACTTGTTTGGTCGGAATAAAAAAGTCAGTGTGAAGCGGCTTCAGACGGGTGAGTTATCCGCTAAATGCTTCTGTTCAGACTCCGCAAGACTTTCAGATCTGTGACTGTAAAACTATCATTTTATTTAGAATAATGTCATGTGTCGGTTTCTGTGAATTTGGACGGCTGTTCTGCAGCAACAGGTTGTCGAAGATGCTCACATAAATTCCCACTACAGCTGTCAGAGCTCTAATATTCTTCTGCACATTTCTCTGACTTTTAATTATTATAGAAAACACACTTCAGAGACAACACTTAACAGAGAGCATATTGGTACATGGAGGCACACACTGCAGAGCACAAGCAGATAATCACAATGTAATGAGCTTTTTTTATTTCTTCATGTCTGACTGTCTTGTTTGAGGGCATCATACATGTCCTTTTCCATCTTTATATGTGAATGTCTTTGTCTGGAAATGAAAAAAATGTGAGGCAGAGGAGTTGTAAAAGAGACTAGAATGAAAGAAAAAGTTAAAATAAGACATAAAAGAAAGGTGAGGGATGTAATGAAGATGTGCAGCACCATTTTGAGCAAAGCTGTAGATCCAGTGTTCTTTCATGCCCTGATAAAGCAGTAAAAGCTGTCATTTCCTCTCCAAAAAAATTGAAATAGAATAAAATAATAATAATACATTGAGTTGTGCTTCAGGAAGGGAGCCTTTTTTGTAGCAGATTATATTCACCAAGGTTGGGATGGAGAGCAGGATATTTTGTTAAGAGCTGTAAAATAACCTGTTTTCATATAACGACCACTGCAGCTGTACTTTAAGTGTCTTGCAACCCCGTGTGGGTCCAACACTTTGTGTACATGACATAAAAATAAAGTAGTCAGTTAGCCTTTAGCAGAAGCCATATGTCCAAAGGGTGTATCAGTTAAACAGTGCAGACCTTAAAGCTTATTTGTAGGAGACTATGAAGAATGTAGCAGTCTATTAAACATATTTACATTTATAACTGGATTTAATGAGGATACTTAGTTTGTAGGGTAAAAAGCAGTAGGCCCATGTGAGTGAGGGGGGGGTGTCTTGATCAACACAACCTCACCACAAGCCTCTTAGTGAGTCTTGACACCTGGGTGCAGCAGGGAGACTAATCTCCAGGAACAATAATCATTTAAACACTGGTTTCAACTTTAAAGAGCCCACTACTGTAAAGGGGACACACTGTTCAACAATTACAAATGACGTCACTGAATTAAAACATTATTGGGCCCATATTAATTACGTTTTGGTTGAGAAAATGGCAGCATAAAATAATGTAGAGGCAGATTTGTCTTGGGAGTAACGTCATATTCAAACACCAGGCTCCAACACAATGTATTTTTTAGAGGCTCCACGATACGATATTATCACCATACAATATTATTGCGATTTTGAAAATGTCGTAATATGCTGAGTATCGCGATAAAATATGTTGCGATGTATTGCGATTTCTAACCTTTTTTCAGTGGCAAATTATGTCCCTAAAGGAAAGCTTTGTCAACATTGACAGTTTTATTGAATAAAATAAGTCGCTAATCTGTTCATCTCACTCCAGTCATTAAAGTAAACTGAAAAAGCAACTGATGACATTATTCTAGTAAGCTACCAACAGTTTAAGTTTTGTATTCCTAATATTAATCATTTATATAATAAAAAAAGTCTTGGTGTCCATGTCACGATGCAATATTGCCACACAAAAATATCATGATATTATACGGTATCGATTTTCTTAACACCACTGTGGTATGCTGTGTATTGTCACTAGAATTTAAGTGTATCATCGTGAGGTTGTCCTTGTTTTTAATGAATTTTTGTATGATTAAAAAAAGCTCAAAAGGCAGATATGTTCAGCACAATGCAGGAAGTGGTATGCATAGCAACATTTTCTTTTTTTAAATTGCGCCATCATCCTCTGGTCTCTGACAAACTGTGATTGTCACGTTTAAAAAAGCAAGAAATTATATGTAAAACATGAAAAAACAATGACTTAATGACACTTGACTATAATAAATATGCATTCTCAGGTGTAACAGAGGCGCTGCGTGGCTCAGGGATGATTATGCAACTCACGTTTGGTGTACAGACACAGCGTTGGCTTTACCTTTTGTCACCCTTCAAGCGCTTGGCTTCTGGGTGATTCTGCCGCTGTGATTTAATTTAGTGGGGGTTGTTAACTCCCTGGTATTAGCACTAAGCTACATGTGCGCACGTGTTACAACCACTGGTGTTCCCCAGAGATCAGTGAGTCATTATTTACCAGCAGACCAAAATAATCTATTATCATGAAGCAAAAAGCACTTTAAATTTATTTAAATTATTTATATATTAATTATTATATATTTATTTACAGACCTGTAATGAGGTATAATGTTTTAAAAAGCCACTGGAAGAAATGGGATATCAGTAGCACATACTTGTCTTTCCCTTTTCCTGCCTTCGTCCTCGCCTAAACTTTAGGACTGCAATTGAAATAAGTCATGAGACCTAATTGCAATACACTGATGGATTTTAGCTCTGTATAAATGTTCCTGTACTGTATTCTAATTTATCAAGTCAGCCTAAAATCCATCTGCACTGCATTAAAATGTGCTTTATTTCCTTGAGATGGCTGACCTGGCCTGGCTGGTTTCTCCAGACTTTACCTAGAACTGAAAGAGTCACCATGTACATTTAGACTTCTTCTTTAAGTGGTGCTCTAATAGACTTAACCTGCTGTATACACGGCCGAACATAGCAACTACAGTCTACCTGTAAGCCATAGCTTAGTTATTTTAAAAAGCAGCTGGTGGTTCACAGAGAGAGGGCACTGATCCTGTTTAGTGTTAAGGACATAATGAGGATGTATTTTTAGGTGCTACTCTCTGCCAAACGTTCAGTAAACACATCAACAACACAGCTCTCACGAGGGGAAAATGATTTCTGGCTTTAAAATGTTGTGTTTGTGCCATAAAGTCGAAGTCTCAAAGTTTGTGTTCTCTGTGTGCTGCAGGCCAGCAGAGCCAGACACGACGACATGGCAAAAATCTGCAGTGAAAAGTCCTTTTCAGGCAGACACCGGCTGCCCACCAACACGCACGAAGACGAGCTCGCTGTCGTTGAAAATGGAGAGAGCAGGTCTGATATCACCGTCAGATTATTTCGATTCAAGGAATGCTCAAAAATTCACTTTGTGCTTCTGTTAGGTCAGGATTTTATGAATTTTGACTACAGTCAGCACCTTTTGCATCATTGACAGAGTCACTTGAAAGTTTGAACTTCAGCATGTCACTGTAATTTTCCCCTCCTGCTGTCTTGCAGGGCTCAGTCTCTTTGTGAAGACAACTCTGAGAGAGCGCTGTCTTCAGACTCCCACAGAAACTCATTTACAGGTGCTGGGGCCATGGCCAGGTAAACTTCTGCAGTCATACTTTTAAGTCCTTAGTTGGTATTTACCAGTGGTGGGAAGTTACTTAGTTAAGTTTCTAAAGTACTTAAATACAATGTTGAGGTACTTTACTTGAGTATTTCTACTTTGTTTTGCTTTATACCACTTTATTACATTAAACAGCAAAATATTGTACGTTTTACTTCACTACGTTAATTGGACAGCTTGTTACTGTTAATTTTTACAAAGCCCCTAATGCCTCAAAAGGTGATTTCTTGATTCTTGTGCGCAAAAGTTATTATCTTAAAAAAAAAATAAAAAAATCACCTTTTAGGACTTTAGGGGCTTCTCAAAAACCAGTAACAAGCTGTCAAATTAATGTAATGGAGTAAAAAGTACAATATTTTGCTGTACAATACAGTGAGGTAGATTGATTTGATTTGATTTGATTTGATTATTGTGTCATGCATAAACAGTATGCTCAGCCCAAACAGGCTCACAGGACACCATAAAAAAAGAGACACCAGAAACCAGCAGTGACACAAATTACAAATAATACTAAACATATAAACCATCTTGGCATTTTTTTCAATTTATAAACATTGAAATTAAACAGTGAAGTAGAAGTATAAAGCAGAATACAATGCAAAGACTCAGGTAGAGTACCTCAAAATTGTACTTGGACAAGATTGACTTGTGCGCACAAAAAACAAAAACGAAGTCACCTGGGACGTGAAGACTTTACGGGATTTCAGATTAAGAAGTGATTCCCAGCCTTTTGGCTTGTAACACCTTTCAAAAAATGTCTAGTTTCATTTAAATAACTGTATGAGGCCCCAAAAGGCAACATTTGACAATATATATTTAACAAAAATATTTAATGTATATTTAACAAAAAAGCAAACATTCAGTCCAAAGCCCAAACAATGAATTCAAATACAGAAATATATTTTTCTTATCCCCTTTCCTATTATTATTTATCTCACAACCCTTTAAACATATTTTGTATGATTATAATGAAGATAAAAGTTTTGATGTCTAGCATATAACTGAGGGCCAGACAGGAAACCCCTTTAACTTAAGCTAACAGTGCTAGCATTGATGCAACAGAAGTCCTGTGACAATCCCGAAGTGCCACTAGTTGCCGTGCAATCAGTAGCTTTCCACAAGCTGTCACTCTTAACTTGAGGCTTGTAAGGGAGACGCTATCAGGGATGTATAAAGAGAACTGGATACGGCGTTCTCATGAAAGTTGCTCAGTGGCGCATAAAGCCAAAAAAGTTAAACTTCGCGGGCATAAACTCACCTGGATTTCTCACTCTGCTTCCACATCGTTGGGCCTGTAGGGCAGGTGCACTAGAGAGCTCGCCAGCTGGTGATAAAATTATATAACTGTGTTGCTCTTCTAGACGTTCGTTATGTTATTGGCTCATATGGATCAAATCACAACAGTGAAGCAAATCATTTTGCGGGGGTTATGATGCTCAAAAAAATGCATCCACTGATTTAGAGATGTCTCTCCCAGTCTAAGTCACTGGGGAAATGTCATTTTGGGCCCAATGACATCACATGACAGACCCAGAAGCTGGACTGTCAATTTGGCTTCAAAGTCCGACATACTTCCTACAGGGGGCCAGAGCGCAATTTGATGCAGTAGCCATAGATCAGCTACAACAGTAAAATGCTGCTTATACATCAGTGCTTCAGTATTTATAATTTTATGATGTAACACTCCTTATGAATGAAGGACTTTTACTTGTAATGTAGTATTTGTGTTTTGTTGTATTGTATTGTCCCTCCACCACTAGTATTTCTGTACCCTGTTACATCCCTAGACTAGACGGGTGTCACTTTGTTGGCTTTTCCCTCCTGCTAACCTTCCAGGCTCTCTTACTTCTTCTTCATGCTGTGGAACTGGGCGTCTCACAGAATAAACCCTGAAACAGAGAGGCAAGACTCTTTCCTCGACCGCTTCAGAGGCCCTGAGCTCAAAGACATCTCCAGTCGAGACAGCAATGCCCAGTCTACGGGCCACAACGACACAATTCGAAAGAGAAAGTAAGTACTGGACCGTGTAGCGATGGTCGGTGCCTTAATAAAGTTTAATTGCCAGGTCTCACTGGGACAGTGGTTTCTTTGTGTGAACAATTTCAAACAAAACCCACTGAAGAGGACAATTAATCCACTTTACATGAGGAACAATCATTTCTTAAAGTAGGCTTAATGGATGGACAGAAAATGATGCTAAAATTACAATGGGACAGAAGATTTAACCTCAGTACTGTGAGTGATTGGATCGCTGAAGAGGTTCAGAGCTGCAGAGGACTATCGCCTGCCACAAAAACCCCTGTCACCTGCACGGGGAAGAGGAAGAGTGAAATGAATAAACTGGACCTCAACCACATCCTTTGAATATACTAACTCTCCTACCATGATATTGCTCTGCTAGCTAACCACGAGATAACAGACAAGTGCGGTGTTATAAACTGGTGACCTCTAGGCTGAAAAATCAAGCCTTAAAGCTGAATCCACAAGCGAGTCAATCCCCAAAGGGCAAAGACACAACAAACTCACATCAGAGAAATAGTGGCGATGAAGGCTGACTGTTCCGTCACCTTACCTCGCCTGTTTCTTGGCCAGAAAGTTGCACCTGAGGGCAGCACAAAGACTGCAGACAATGGCCAATAAGCATGTACGTTCTGCACCTGTGTGAGAGGACATAACTTTCCATACCAGCAGGTGGCGGTAGTCTGTAATCGTCATTCAAAAAGGGAAACTGGAAGACTGACAGGATGAAGCTAGTTAGCTAGCTAGCACATTACCAACACAACCCAATGTTCAAGAACAAATGATATTTAACGTTCGCTGATAAACAATAACACAAACAGTTATGAACAATTTCTGCTAAAGAGCTCAATGGCTGAAAGAAAACCCTTCCTTGATCAGAGTCAGAATCGGTATTAGCTTAATTTGCCAAGTATGTGTGTACATACAAGGAATTTGACTCGGGTAGACTTGCTCTCAATGTACCAGTTGTATAACAAGTTTATTTCGATCTCACGCCATCTTTACTTTAGTCATTTGTTTACTTTCCTCGCTTCCATTTCCCTTTTCGTGCACTGAGTTGAACTGCCAATCAGAGTGATTTCACTCTCCGTTGGGCCCCACCAGCTCCAACACCAATTCAACATGCTGAATTGGCCAAAAATCAGGCAACAAGTGCCGACTAGTGACAACTAGGGCAACAGACACTCACCGACACACTGCCATTGACCAACGGCCGATTGTCAGCTTGGTGTGTCACGGCCCTTAGATGCACGTGTACCTATTCCCAACTTAACAGCAGAAATAAACATGTTTACAGCCTGGTACAAAAAAGCGCTTTAGGTCTATACAGCTAATTTTTCCATTAATGACAACTGTACAGTGAATTTTTTAAAGGCTTAAAGGTGTGCATAATTAAGGCTCTCAGTCAGAGCCACCCCTCGCTCCGCCACAGCTCCACCCTCTCGTCCAGATAGGGTCACTTGTGGCTACAGAAACCCAAGATGGTGACGGCCAAAATGCCGAACTCAAGGCTCCAACACGGGGGAGATATTAAAAAAACAAATACTTTCAAATGATTTTTTTTTTAGCCATTATTAGCTTGTAACAAGAGATTAATGAATAATCAACACAGGGGCACGGGATTAAACTAACTTCAAAACGTATTTTTCATTTTACTGTGTTCATAAAGATAAAGATCTTTGATGTCTGACACTCTGAGAGCTCCCTGTACAAAAGTCTTGTCTTTTATTTCTTTCCAAAGTCTCGCCAGTAATTGGCCGCTAGCTACTTACAACATGAATAACTGCAACAACACAGACGAGTAAGTGTGTGCATCATCTGTGTCAGGAAGTAGAATGAAAATAGATTTAGATTTGTAGAGAAATAAATCATGGATCGTGCTGAGCATAGCTGGCATAGTTTGTGTCATGTAGCTGATGTGGTGCGTTCTGTGGTAAACCGCATAGCTAGAAGTCTTGTAAACACCATGCCCTTCACTTCCCCATTCCTTTTTGGTGTTTCCTCCTGCATTAGACAGATTTAACCTCTGCTCCTATGCTAGCTTGAGTCATGATTTGGGTTGTACTGATTTAACCCTGGGAATACGTAGATATGAAACTTATAGGCATATTCTGATATTTAGCTGACGGTAGTTTTAAAGCTGTAAACTGAAAAGAAGACATGGGACCTTACCTGTATTATGATGCCATCTGCTGGACAAATGTATGACCTGCTTTAGATCTTCCAATAAAGTCTTGTGGGACACCTTCAGTAGAAACCCCTCCGTGTAGTCTGGTAGTCCTCTGACAGCCCCTTGTAGACCACCTCCGTCCTTTTTCACTTCCACTGAAAAAGTTAACCTCTGATCCGTAGCAAAAAAGAGGACAAGGAGGAGATTAAAAAAGATGAGAAAAAAGAGGAGGAGAAAAAGGACGAGAAGAAAGACGGGGACAAGAAGGAAGAGGAGAAGAAGGATGAGAAGAAGGATGAGAAGAAAGACGAGAAGAAAGATGATAAGAAGGACGATAAGAAAGATGATAAAAAGAAAGAGGAGCCACCGTGAGTACACCATTAGATGCAATATGTCTATTAAGAATGGGAAATGTATTTACAGAAAGCGCAAGTCTGTCTCTTTCACACTTACTGTATATAAAGTAATGCTGAGTTCTTTTCAGGAAAGAAATCTGGATTATGGATCCAGCTGCAGACCAGTACTACAAATGGCTGACTGTCATCGCAGGCCCAGTATTTTATAACCTGATGATCATCGTAACGAGGTATTGTCCATTTAACATGCTTCAGAACTCCACCAAGTGGGATATTCATAAAATCTAAAATGTATTCTCCTTGTCTTCTAGAGCCTGTTTTAATGAACTCCAGGACTCATATGTAAAGCTCTGGTTAGTCTTGGACTACACCTCAGACATCATCTACTACGCGGACTCGTTCGTCAGATCGAGAACAGGTTGGAATCTTGAAAATCTTTTGACAGAATTTATTTACACCGATCAGTCACAACATTACAGCCCTGTGACTGTCTACACATATAGAGATATTTCTACCAACACATTTTTTGGCCTTTTATTAGGTCACTAAAATGGAGATTTTTTTTAAAATGCCTTCTAAGGTGCAGAAACAACAAAAACAATGGTGGACTACTGGTTTGCTAACGTTTTGTTAGCACTGCTTGGTCTAACGACTACTTTACACTTCAACTTAGTATTTCTGAACCACTGTATGGACAAACAGAGGCATCTGTTGCACCCACTGTCTTTGGTACACCTTAGCGTCCACGGTTTTAAGTCCTCCAGAAACGCCAGTTTTGAATCAGGACCGGTTGAACCAGCAGTGGGTTTGTTGTCAGGTGATGTTAGCCTGTGCACTTTTTTATCTTTGTGATGAGGTAGACTGCTGAAGACAGCTAACGCCAGCGAGCATTTGGAGTTGTTTTTGTGTTCTAGTGTTTTTATTTATTTTCTAACAAAGGGGAACAATGTCAGTTTTCAAAAATATCTGTATACGTGTAGACAGGGCCTAAAACCACTGACAGGTGAAGTGAATAACATTGATCATCTTGTTACAATACACTGTTCTGCTGGGGAACCTTAGGTCCTGGCATTCATGGGGATGCTATGTGACGTGCTTTACCCACCGAAACACTGTTGTAGACCAAGTATCCCCCCTCATGGCAACGGCACTTCCTGATGGCAGTGGCCCCCTGGCAGGGAAATGCACAATGCCAGACCACAAAAGCAGCCCAGAAATGGCCTGAAGAACATGACAAAGAGCTCAAGGCATTGACCTAGCCATATTCCCCAGATCCCAATCTGATTGAGCATCTGTGGGACATACCCCATTTCATAACTTACAGGACTCAGAGGATCAACTACCAACACCCTGTTGCCAGACACAAAAAGCCACTCCCAGAGGTCCCAGAGCCAAGTCCGATCCAAGGAGGCCTCATCGTGGGACAGACTTGGTTCCGGGGTACTGGCACATCCAAAGAATACTCAATCAGTTGGGGATCTGGGGAATTTAGAGGCCAGGTTGACACCTTGAGCCCTTTGTCATGTACTGTACAGATTTTTTCTTCTATGTGGCATTGTGGTCCTGCTGGGGGTGCCACCGCCACCAGGGAGCACCGCTGCCTCGAGGGGGTGTTCTTGGTCCACAATGGCGTTTTAGTGGGTGGTGCATATTAACTGGTGTCCACATGAATGCCAGGACCCAAGGATTCCCAGCAGAACATTGCATTGTGACGAGATGAACAATATCAGTTACTTCACCTGTCAGTGGTTTTAATGATGTGGCTGATCGATGTGTGTACAACAATGTGTGTGTTGTAGTTTGGGATTTGGCTTCTAATTTTGTGTTTGTTCTTCAGGTTACCTGGAACAAGGCCTGCTGGTAAAAGATAAGGGGAAACTGATAGCCAAATACAGAACAACATCTCAGTTCAAATACGACATGATTTCAATGATCCCCACTGATCTACTGTTTCTGAAATTCGGATACAACAACCCGGAGTTCAGATTTAACCGTCTTTGCAAAATCTCGAGGCTTTTTGAATTCTTTGAGAGGACTGAAACCAGAACCAGCTTCCCCAACATGTTTCGTATCAGCAATCTCGTACTTTATATCCTCATTATTATCCACTGGAATGCTTGTATGTTTTTTGCCATTTCGAAAACTATTGGTTTTGGATCTGACACGTGGGTATATCCTAATATCAGTCACCCGGAGTACGGCCGATTGACCAGGAAGTACATCTACTCCCTGTATTGGTCCACACTGACCCTCACCACCATTGGAGAGACCCCTCCACCAGTGCGGGATGTTGAATACCTGTTTGTCATTGCTGACTTTCTTACCGGTGTGCTGATCTTTGCTAGTATTGTCGGTAACGTCGGTGCCATGATCTCCAACATGAATGCCTCTCGTGCCGAGTTCCAGGCGAAGATCGACTCCATAAAACAGTACATGCAGTTTCGAAAAGTCACCAAGGACCTGGAGGCCAGGGTCATCAAGTGGTTTGACTATCTGTGGACCGAGAAGAAGACCTGTGATGAGAAGGAAGTTTTGAAGAACCTCCCAGACAAGCTCAAGGCTGAGATCGCCATCAATGTCCATTTGGATACTCTGAAAAAAGTGCGTATTTTCCAGGATTGTGAAGCCGGTCTGCTGATTGAATTGGTCCTCAAGCTGCAGCCACAGGTGTTCAGTCCTGGAGATTACATCTGTAAGAAGGGGGATATTGGCAGGGAGATGTACATCATCAAGGAGGGGAAGCTAGCTGTGGTGGCCGATGATGGAGTCACTCAGTTCGTAGTGCTCAGCGATGGTGCATACTTTGGGGAAATCAGTATCTTGGGTATCAAGGGCAGTAAAGCGGGCAACAGGAGAACAGCCAACATCAGAAGCGTAGGGTACTCTGATCTCTTCGCCCTGTCCAAAGACGACTTGATGGAAGCTCTCACTGAGTATCCAGATGCCAAAAAAGCTCTGGAGGAGAAGGGGAAAGCCATCTTGATGAAAGACAACCTGATCGATGAGGCGGTTGCCAACGCCGGCGCCGACCCCAAAGACCTGGACGAGAAAATTGTCAAACTGCAGAGCAACCTGGAAGCCATGCAAACCAAGTACGCCCAGCTGATGGCGGAGTTCACCTCCAGCCAGACAAGGATGAAGCAGAGGGTCACTGAGATGGAGGCCAAAGTGAAAGGCATACAACCTGAGGACCTGTCAGAGGTGGTGGCCGACAAAGACAAAAAAGTCCAGTAATGTGAGCGATACTCAAGGACTTTACAGGAAATGAAGGGATTTTTCATTTAGAATAGAAGAGCGTCACTTTTTAAAGGTCCATGTTTATATCTATTTATACATCTCTGTTGATTATCACTGTAATGTGTCAAATTGTAAACAAATGTACAGTGTATACAGCAAATATTTTTGTTTGCATGCTATGATTGACAGCCAATTTCACGTTGTCAATAAACTACCTGAGTATTCTGATCAGAGGCACTTGTGTATGCAAAACAAACGGCTTTTAATAGCCTTAGAATAAAGTTTTTTTCCCTGATCACTATCGACATTTTCACCAGAAAACAAAGTGATCTATCTATAAAGTATGAACTGCAGTTCATGCACAATTATGTCTGTTTGTCTGTGCTGTTTTAATCTTGCTCTGTGAAGCACTTTGGGCTGTGTGTTGTATAAAAGGTGCTAAAGAAAAAAAAAAAAAAAGAATGCAACTGCAATATCCATTTGATACGGTAGGTGAATGCACAAAATAAACCCAAATGCAGTTCTGTTTATAAGTTATCAGCACACACTATCAGTTGTAAATTGCAATGTTATATGTAAATAAACATTAAATGTTGATATAACATATGCTATGTGTCTAGATTGTTCTATTGTCAGAGATTTGATTGTTTTTAAGTGATATTTTTAAGCTAATTGTTTGGACATGTACTCAGAAAACTACTCCCAATCTTTACCAATGCTGTATATCATCATACGTTTGTTTTCTCACAAGTGTCCGTAATGTCCGGATAACTTCCAATAAGTTTCAACACAAACTTCCAATAAGTACAGCCGTACAAATCTTAATCTGAGCACAGTCGAAAACTGTTTCCTAACATCAGCAACACCTGTGCTTACTGGCATGAACTTAAATACCATGGCAATGTTGTGCTCATGCGTAGCAATCTGGAAGTTCTACGGTTGAGAAAATGTAGCGCCATGGAAAAGGGCTGTCTGACAGCAAGGTAAAGTGGTGACTTTTAAGTTGTTTTTTTTTTAGGTGGTTGAAAGACGTTTTTGCTGCTAACCCCCATCCACAGCTGTACATTGCTTATCTGCATGGCAGTACTTCTGTCTGCTTCTCCAAACTGGGAGCATGCCGACTGACATCTACTCACTTAAATACCCTGATTGTGGATGGCAGTTTGGTGCGGGGCAGGTAGGTTGCACTGAAGTTCATTCAGGACAAAGTGTGTATACGTTCCAATTGTTATATGCATATTACTCATACATTATTACAGACAGATGCCGTGACTAATGAAATAGCTACGCCTACAGTCTTCGTCTGGGTGCCAAAGTGCGTACTTTTCTCCACCCAATGGAGGCATGTGTGAGATATGTTCGGATTTTACCTGGTGGCCCCTGATTGGTTGACAGTGCATGGCAAAAATAACTAAACCTAGGGTGGAAAATTACAAGAAATGTTGTCAGATTGGGCAATTTTCTGCCCAAGTGGGCGGCTTTGGGATGGACTATGTTCGTAAAAATTAGCTTAGGTAGCTTACACAATCTATTTTTCTTCTTCTTTTTTTAATATTCATATTCTTAACTGGCTAATAATGACATCTTTGAACCAACCTGGTAACACTGCAGTATAGGCTCACCCTCTGACTGCTAGTTGGTTGCTACTTGTTGCAACGGTAGATTACAGCAATGTCTGTAGTACTATATCCTCCCGAGACCCCGTATCCTCACACGAGGACATTAAATTTTGGGTTTACAGGACTCAAAATTCAGTCTGCTTGACTTAGACTTGTTGTCTTTGTTCATGAACACTTTTTGTGCTTTCTAGTGACAGTAAGGCCACAATAAACCTAGACTCACAAGTCAGTCTTTAGGCGCTTTGCTTAACTAACGACTGATGACTTTCTCCCTGATTTTGTGTTTAGATGGGTGGATACAATTTCAGAGTTCAAAAAAACTCCCTACGTTGCAGAACCAATAGTAAATCTGCAGGGCGGTCCTTCGGTGGCTCGCTGAACTCTTGTGCTCGTAAACATAGTCCCACTAGAAACACGTGTAGCGGTACAAAATGGCTTAGCCGTGCTCGCAGAAAACGCCGTTAAAGTTAGTGGATGTTTGTCGCGTTTGCGGCAACACATTCTCACCAACTAAAAGAAACAAACATAGTCTTTTACAAGGCCAAAAAAATATCTTTTCCAGCGGATGTCTTNCGCACATTTCCGAGAAGGCGTGTCCTTTTCAAAAATGCAAGAGGCGTTGCTTTGTTTCTGGCTGTTTTCGCCGGTGTGTTAAACACACTTTAGAAAGGAGTGTCCCCAGCCTATCAGAAGGCGGAGATCTCTGATTGTCTGGTGGCGAGACTACAATAAACCAATCCACGTAAAAACAAGATGGCAGCCATCTCGCCATCTCTGCCAAGTCAGTCTGCAGCCGACCCCGACACAAACCTGGACAAGGTACAAAACCTGATCAAATTTGATGGTTAAAACTCGTTTGTTTATTATTAATGTTTGTAGTTTGACGTGGCAACAAACTGACCACTTTTAGCGACGGTAACAAGCTAAGATGCTGTTAATTATAAAGTACTCGTTTGATCATCATCTCGTTTGAGATCATTGGGACTTTATTATCGTTGACCATGACCAAGTTTTTTAATACTTATCAGATCCTACAAATCCCATATAGCTAAGAGAAGTTAAAAATGCAAACCAAACAAAACTTTGGGACTCAGGAAGATATTTGTGGGTGGAAGGTTTTCTTAATGTAAGAGAAAGTTCAGAATGAGCCGCCATTTTGGTCAGGTTTGAAGTCCGGGAGCAAAGTACTTAGTGGCACTCTAATAACATACAAAACTCATGATTTACTCTGAGTGGTTCTGGAACATGAGAAACACTTTTCAATATACTAATGTTTACCATACAAAATGGCTTGGAGCTAACTGTAGTGTTGTAGCCCCACCTGGTGGAAGAGTCACGCCATGCCACTGCTGTACAGCAGATTCTCAGAGCTTTGGCTGAAAGCAGTTGCCTGCTGCAACCAAAAACTATACAAATAGAACAGCACTAAACCAAAACTGAGAAGCTGCAGACTGTTAAAGCAAAATAATAAGCTTAAAGATGCCATAAGGCTACAGAAAGCTGAGATGATTCACTTGGGGATTGTCCCTAGCATTGACCCCTTTCACATTACACACATTCTTGTTGTCCTTTGTTGATTTGAAAAACCTGACTACAGCAGCTTTAAGTTATCTAAACCAGTGGTTCCCAACTGGTCCAGACAGGGGGTCCAAATTTCTCCTTCGTCATTAGTTCAAGGTCCACACAGTTTAATATATTTAGCATCATATTTGCGTTTGGCTATGTCGTCAAGCTGGTTTGCTCTCTCTGTCAAGCAGATGTCCGTTAGTCACTCTACAGCGGGAAACAGCCTGTCATGATAAAAGCTCTGTGCTGGATATTTAAAATTTTTTACAAACTTGACACGTTTGTGAGTCACTTGTGGTCCATTCTGAATGGACCCGTGACCCACCAGATGGGAACCACTGTCTTTTATCGTATGTTTTCAGTAGAAATCCCCTCAGTGCATATTAATGACAAAGCTCCTAGATTTCCTTCACTTTTATTTCCTTTGCATAATCTTTGCTTTACATAAGAGTTTCACATTATCTGCACATTCTTTCCGTACCTGAGATATTTGGCCAAATAAAACAATTCATGTGACTCTTTTCCCTACAGAGGCATTGCACATTTGGCAACTGCACTTACAAATGTGCAATCAGAAACACTTAGTAGCAAACAAACCAAAAGGAAGAGAAACACTTCTTTCAGGATGTGAAAGTCTGAACCGACCAGTCATTCTGAAACCCTGCAAGCTATGGAAACCACACTGTCTGGTCAGGTTCAACACACAGTATTCATTTCATATGTAACACAAGAGGCACAACACAGAAATACTTCAAAATAACCTTCAGGTTAGTGGTGAGTTTCTCTCCCACTGACAGGAAATAAAGCTCGTCAGTGAGGCTATTTGGGTTAGCAGTAATATAAAAGGCTTCACCTCAGTATACTTTGTTACCAAGAAGCACCATTATGCTCAGCCCACTCCCAGCTGTGGGACCTCAGGACTGAATACTGCTACACCACGAAGAACATGACAAAAAAATCAAACTAAGTCAATAAATATACTGCATGTGCTGGCATTCACTAAAACCCTGTGTATAAGTGCACTTTCACAGTTTCACAAATCAAATGTTGTTCACGTCTGCCTGGAAACAAAACACAAAAGTCAAAATACATTATTCAAGTGCAGTGTTAAACTCTTTGGGAAACCTCATGTACTGTTTATGAAACTATGTCGGAGAAAGTTAGGCCTCGGAGTTAAACGCCCACAGTGAAGTATGACTGGTAGAGGGCGGTTAGGCACGGGGTTATTGCAGCATTTTGTTTTATGTCATATCCATCTTTTTTTTTTTTTGTGATATCCCCCCCCCCTCCTTTTTTTTTTTTTTGTTAAAATACAGTTTCTGTTTGTGGACCTGTCACAGCATCCCAAATCCTTTGGCATATGTGATGGCCTTGAGGAGTCTTTCTCTCAGTTTCTCCTTGGAGGAGTACTCTGGGAGCAACAGTGCATTGAAGCAGGTGTGAGACGTCGGTAGCCTGAAAGAGAGGATGAGAAGTAGGAGCATTAAAGAAGAGACAAATGTGAACTGAGACAAGCTTAATGTGAAGGTTTGAGCACCAACAGAATGTAACAACAACAAGTAACTAACTGTGAGTGCTTTTTTTCAGGTATGTCGAAGGACAAAATCCAGAAATCCAGAAATCATGCCCTGTTGGAATCTGTTCTCTCTAAAAACTGGGCCTGTTGTTCTTGATGTGATCATCTGTTGTGTCTAAAAATACCTTTAAAAAAACTGACTGTTCTGTACCTGTCTGTGTCTGAGCCATTCTTGGCAATGATCATTTTTAATTTGCCGAGCCCACCAACTGGTGCTCTGTCTGTGCCAGTGGTAAACTGAAGAAACAACCTCTTCTGCTCCTCTCCGAACGAGTGTATCGTCTCCCAGAAATCTCTGTGTGCAGGAAATATAAGACAACATTTATGGAGGACAAAAAAAAAATGACATAAATAAATAAATGTACAAATAGATACAGGTATACATAAATAAATATATATAAATGAATGAATAAATAAATAAATACAGGAATAAATAAATAAATAAATAAGGAAATAAATAAAGGAATAAATAAGTGTATAAATAAATACAAGAATGTATAAATAAAGATAAATAAATTGATAATAAATAAATGCAGGAATAAACAATACCAAAATAAAAAATGAATACATAAATAAAAAATAATGTAGGAATAAATAAAAAAATAAAAACAGGAATAAATAAATAAATAAATAGGGAATTAAATAAATGCATGTACAAATAATTAAATCAAGTAAAACAATAAATATGGAAATAAATAAATATATTGATAAAAACGTAAAGAAAAAATACATAAAGAAAAAAATGTATAAAAAATAAATATGGCAATAAATGAATAAATATTAGAATAAAAAATAAAGGCAATAAATAAAAAATAAATAAATAAAAGGATAAATGAAAAAACAAATATTGAAATATATATGGTTATAAATAGATAAATACATGAATAAATAAAAGTTGATCATTAAACAGGAAAAAAAAGATAGGAAATAAATAAATAACATTTCTACATTTTTGTAAAAGTACAATAGTTCATTTCTGTATTTCTGTTAATGAGGTAGGAGGTCCTAACCTCTGCATTTATGTATTTTTTTTATTCATTTATGTCGCATTTATTTAAAAATATATCTTTTCTTTCTTTTATTTACATATTTAGTTATTTATTTGTTCCTGTATTTACTTATACATTTAAGTACGTATTATCTGATTGATACTTTTGTCCAATAATAAAATCAATGTCCACTTTTTAATACGACCTGCTGCTTAAACATGTTTTCTGGTGGACAAAACGTAAACAGGACTTACTTGATGATTTGGCTGTCTTTGCTGTAACCTCCATCGTATTCCGTCGTCTTTTCAAGTGCGTCAAAGTCAAGTTTCTGTGAAATCCCAACAGATTCATCTGTAAGTCATAAAATACTGGCTACAATGAAGCAACAAAAATCTTAACAAGGCTTTGTTTCCTCACCCTGCTGCCACAGATAAGCAGCTCTACTTCCTCGGGTCTGAACAAATATTTCAGCGGGGACTCATTTGTGACCATTTGGAAACCTTTCTTAAAGGCTTTGAATTGTCTCTCCACGCTCTTGTTGAGTATGTAGTCAGCATACATGTCCACAAACTCCTGTGAATTATAGTAAAGAGCAAAGTATTTGTTAAATGTAGGGCAGGCAAAGGAATATAAGTCCTGTGTTGTGTGCATTTTAAGTGACTCTTCTTTTTACAAACCATCTCAACAGAGGAAAGACGACCTACGGAAAACACTGTCATAGGAAACGGCAGCTGCACTGTATCATTTTCAGCTCTTTCATATTCAACAAGTTCCTGTTTCTGCACTTGTGAAATTCACAAATAAATCAAAAGAGGAACAAGAAATATGTGAATTGATTCCAGGAATAATGCAGCTGGACATTAAGACACGTCAGAAACAGCCTTGGTGTGAAAAACTTTTCATGAAATTTGGTGACGAAAAGTAGAATTATATTAAAAATAAATTCACTTCACCCTCCTTCCACGACCATAATATAAATGAACATAAACATCCTTCAACAGAGCTCTGCTGTGGTTTAAACATTTGGACATTTCACCTGTCTATTTTCTTTAGTGATGGGGATCTGGTCTCCCTGCTCCTTTAGGTCGTATAAGATCGGGTTTCCAAAAAGGTCTGTGTGTGATATCTGGTAGGTGAGCGTCATGTCTTCCTCTACGTTGCCGGTGTATGCGAGCAGCTCCTTCAGACTCTGGTAGAGAACCTGCGAGAGGAAAAGAAGAAATGTCTGCTGTTAAAGAAATTGTTTGAGACTTTATTAGATATGCTTTCCTGTCAGGAGTTGAGGCCTTTAGTTGAGGCGATACACTCCACTGTCATGTCTGTCAGGTAAATATGAAACTACAGAGCATACAGAGTGGAAACACTTTGCCTGGCTCTTTCTGATAGTAATAAAATTCACCTACCAGCACTTCCAAAGCTCACTAACATGTTATATGTCATTTGTTTAAGCAGCTTCAAGATGTTTTTAACTGCTTATGAAGCAGTCTCAGTTTAATACTGATGCCTCCATATGATGTGACCTACGTATGCAAATGAGAACATCAGCAAGAAAAACGCTCTATTTCTTCAAAGAACAGCAATGACAAAAGATCCAGCAACCAACAATCATGTCACAAGAAGTGTACTTACAGAAATATTGAACTTTTCGTTTAAGTGCTTATGTACATTTATTCTATGCAACAAAATTTAATCCTATAGCAAATAAATATTGAGCTTTATACTTGTGCTTTGTCTCCCCCAACTCTGAAAACCACAGCGTCATTTTCTTGAGTCTACCATACACATCTTCCTCAACAGAAGCTGTCTCCAAAACATATTTGTAAATACAGAAGTGATGGATTGCCTTTCACTGTGTATATTAACTTTGGAGAAAGTTACTGTACTGGATGTGAGTCTGACAGGTCCAAGAAGGTCCCCTTCTTGCCCATGAGTTTCCTGTAGACAACCATCGGGAAATGTACGTCCAGGATGCAGTTGTTGTAGATGGCGAGCCCCAGGACGAGTCCAACGAGAGTGTACTGCGCTTCGTTCTCAAGGGAGGATGAGTTAAACCAGAAAAGCTTAGTGTCGTCGTCGTAGCTGAACATTCCTTCAGAGAGCCAAACAAAGAGAGAGGAACATTTTATACACTAAAAAACAGACATTTTGTGAAGTATTTGCTTTCTTGATGAGAGTCAGATGAAAAAAATCGACGTGACTCTCATGTCTGTACAATAAATATGAAGCTACAGTCATTAGCTTAGTACAGAGGCCGGAAACAGGAGGAAACAGCGAGATCAGTACCTCTAAAGTTCACTAGTGTCTTGTTCTATAGTTGCCTTTACCATGGGGTTGCCTAGCAACAAGCTGAGACCAGGTAGCTGCTGCACCTGGCCAAAAAACAGACTTGCACATAACCCACCGTAAAACCACAACTTGACATTTTTACACTTTGGTGTTTGTACGAATTAAACCAGATGTAACATGTTAATTATTGAGCTTTAGAGGTGCTGGTAGCCAGTTTTTTACCTTGTGACAGAGCTGGCTAGCTGTTTCCTTGTTTCCAGTCTCCATGTTGGCTGTAGCGTCATATTTACTGTACAGACATGAGAGTGGTATTGATCCTTTCTTTCTCTTGGCAAAAAAATAAGTGCATTTCCCAAATGTAGAGCTACTCTGTTGAGATGATATAAAACAGGAATAAATGGGAAGCAGATGAAATTGATGAAGTGATTTTTATGTCTCACCTATGTCGGGATTGAAAATTTCCTCCAAGACCAACTGAAAGAACTCCTTTGAGACCCCTCCCTCGTCCACACCTTGCTCCCCCTCGAACTCAACAAACAGCTGCTTCTTCAGGTCGGACGGGTTCTCCATGGAGATCATCTCCAACTGTAACTCAGAAATAATTTCTGTTCACACTAACAAGCCTGAAAACACATATCGCATTAAAAACCTATATGACTGGACCATGTTGGAATTTAATTTGAAAGGACAGACACAGGAAGTGTCCACGCTCAGCAGTCAGACAGGAGTCAGGTTCATTTCCAGGGCTGGTACCTGCGGTTATTCCACAGGCTAGTTAATAACATGTCGGGCAGGAAATCCAAAGTGTGGGATCATTTTGAGAAGGTGAAGGA
>NC_065515.1:7449548-7455460 GCF_006386435.1 Epinephelus moara | reverse complement strand
CATTTTTCAACATTTTAACACATTTTTCGATAAAATGATTAGTCGACTAATCGAAGAAATAATCGACAGATTAATCGACAATGAAAATAATCGTTAGTTGCAGCCCTATTATACAATAGTAGCAGATCATGCTGTGACTCACTCTGACAAGGGCGTCGTCGATGATGTGATCTCTCCGTACTTTGAGCTTGAGGTACGGGTTGGGCTGCTGGCCCTGGACCATGCTGTAGAGGGCCGTGAGCCGTCTCTCGCTGTACATCCTGATCCTGTTGTCGTAGTACAGTCCCTGGTTCTTGGTGATGACACTGAGGATGAAGGGGCAGGTCTGGAAAGAAAACTTGGTTTCGGCGTTGACCTTGAAGAAGGTAAAATCCTTGTCCATCTCCACCACCTCGTTCAGTGACTCGTTAATAAAATCCTCAAATGGGATGAGGGGTTTAATGCTGTCCACAGGCCTGACGCCCAGTTCTTTCTCCAGAGGATCGACCCGAGGACCCTTTTTATACAGCCGCTCCTCACCTAGCAGCTCATGCAGGGTGGGCTCATCAGAATCTGAGTCTTCGTCATCCTCCTCATTGTGATCCACATTCACATCCCCACCCAGGATACTTGCGTAGAAGGCAACTTTTAAACACTGCGTTGCAGTCACCACAGTCTCGTCATCATTTACCAGGTTGTCGCTGTCGTATTCATTGCTGACAACTGTGAAAGTGATGAGCTGTTGGAAGGTCTCCATCATGCGGCGGATGTGTTGGAGACCGTACATGGACCAGAGCTTCACCAGCCTGGCGAGCGCCGTCACAGGCAGTTTACTCATCGCTTTGCAGAACTGTGGCAAAGCCACTTCCAGGTACTCTGGGCTGTGAAGGTTACTGTTCTCCAGCACGATGAGGAAGATGTTCAGGTAATCTGGATTTGTTTCGTACACGTCAAGGTATTCCAGGTCAAGTTCCATGTTTGGAGTGAGGTAAACCAGTGCGTTTACAAGAGCTGCCTCTACCTGGTCGAGTCCTAGAAGTTTGTCGTAGACTCTGCGCACTGCCTCCATGTCCACTGAGACCTCACAAGGGTCAAAGCTTTCATTAACACCCTCGTCTGGTAAAGCAGCTGCAGCACCCATTTCTTCTGAGGGTTTATCACTTGACTTCTCACTCTTGTCTGCACCTCTTGCTTCTAAAGAGTCAAGGTTTTCAGCAGCTTTGGGTTCATCCTTCCTGAAACTCTTAATCAAGGCATCTGCATTGGAGAAAATCCTGCCGATGATGCGGATGAGAGCAGAGTAGTCCCCTTTCTCCTCACAGAAACTCAGGATCATACATACTGTGTTCTCTGTGAGGTAATTAACATCTGGACCAAAACAGTAAAAGGAAAATTGAATTGACACAGTGAACTGATTCAAAGCCAGTGTCCATAAGAATGAGTCAGTTTTACAGTACCTGAGAAGTCCTCCTTGGCGGGACAGAGGTCCATATCGCTCATCCTACTGTCCAGATGAGTTTCTTTGTGTTGGGAGTCAGAGTCTCTCTTGGAGGGGTGAGGATTACAGAGTTTGGCATTAATCTTAAACAGCTCAAGTGCTTTGGCAGCTGCTGTATTGTTATCCAAAGGTTGAAAATCACTACATGATGCGCAAAACTCATTCGTGCAGTCGCCATTTCCACAGCCGTCAGTTAACTGCCGAAAGTAGCGCTCAATTAGATGCTTTGCAGTCGCTCTGTTCCTGCGTAAGATATTTAAACAGGAAGTCAGACTGATGATTCAAAGTCATCTATGGTTAGAAGAAAAGCATGAACATATTCTTGCAATGCAAATAATACAACACATTGAATGGATTGCATTCAGTGAAATCCAAGAAGAACATGTTCTTGTTAGGGATGCCCAGATCGACCGTCTAATCTTCATCGGTTAATATTCAGTAAATAAATGCGATGACCAAATCAGCTACTATGACTCAGATTTCACACGTGTGTTTTATTGAAGGAAAAATGTGAAAAATTTAGCGTGATATAGCGGCATCTAGTGGTGACGTTTGCAGATTGCACCAACTGAAACTTCTCCCGGTTAGAATTCCTTAATTGATCAGGTTTTTACAGGGATCTGAATTATCAGAAGTCTCTTCTTCCCTAAACAAACGGACCAGGTGATTAAAACTGATCAACCAACTGAATAAAGCAGTTTCACATAAAAAAATCGTATTTCAAAAGGGCTTCTAAATATGGGGGCCAACGCGAAAACGTGAATGGCCCTATCTACGGAGCCAGTGTTTGGCTTTACAATCTTACGGTAAGCGAACACTGATGTCCCAGGTAAAGTCGGTGGTTGTTGGACCCATCCACCACCCCTCCCAACCGCCCAACTCGGACTTCCGCTGCCTGAAATTTCATTTGTGTCCTGCTTTGTTTCCCCCTGATACTGCTGGGTGCCATCAAACAATAATGGCAACTAGCTGCATATCATGCCGACGTGAAAGGACAGCTTTTTTTCGTAGGTGTCTGAAGCTGGAAGTCAATGACCAAGCGCCAGTTTTCAACAACTTCGAAGTGAGATTGGGTTGTAAAAAATAAATCCAGCAGGACACACCCACACACTGACTGCGTGTGCACGGCGCAACAAGAGGGGGAAAGAGATCACATTACGTATTTCAGATCGTCTTTTAAATGTACTGTAGGCTACCAATAAGACTTTGCAGAGTTTAGTCAGTTTCGCTGCCACCTGGTGGACATCCCAATACACTACAAAGGAATCAAACTGACCTATGATACTATTACACCTGCTGCTATAACAAAACAAAATCACGACTGGTATCGGCTGTGTATCAGTCGGTAGGGCTCATAGATGATGGGAAATTATCGGTACTATCGGAAAATATCGGTGGCAAAAAAACATGATCGGGGCATCCCTATTTGACAGACTACGATATAATTACACAAAGACTTGATCACAGGTATAAAAACATCAAAAGGTGCAACTCTTCAGATATCTATATTAGTTAAACTAGCTTTAACTTGCACGTATATTAGTTTAGCTACTAGTTTAACTAGTTGAGTGCAAGTCCAAAACAAGTGACTTACATTCGGCTGGATTCAGGTGCACTCCTGCAGACCCGATGGACAGTCCTCTGAAAGACAAGTTGAGCAATAATGTCAAATTTGAACGCACTGTGAATGAACAGAGTATAACAACAGAAGGCTGCCACATTTTAGTCAGCCTAGGAAACTTTTAGACCAATTTATGGCCCTAACATCAGAACTGGAAAACAGGCATGTATCTGGTATACCCTGACAAACAGCTGATTTTCGGGGGACGATACTGAAATCACAATTTGGGAATTTTAACCCTAACAGTGCTCTATGATTTCAAAGTCTGTAATATGTTAGATTATTGGATTTCACAGACTTCACATGTTCCACCACACAGGAACAGATGATAATGTCTCCAAATCAAGAATGGGCATTTTTGGGTGCCCCTATGGGAGATAAAACATGGTGGAATACATTATAAAGTTTTCCTTTAAATCAAACACAACATAATGCAGTGCCATATAAGCTGCCCAACATGCTGGGGCCCTTTTTTTTCCCCGGCCCCTGCCCCTTGGACAGCCTGAGTCCGCCACTGGTTCCTGATATGAACAACGTGTGCTTTTTCTTCAGACACACTAACACTGTGTGTGTGTGTGTGTGTGTCTGCACAACTACACTGAGAGCTCCATTTACATGTATCAGTTTACGCATAAAGCCAGCGTGTATAATAAACGAGAGCTTATAGGTCAAAAGAGTGAGAGTGCAGGCTGGACGCAGCTTTCTCTCTCGTTCTCTTCAGCACGTCAGTGAGCCCTGAACATGTGCGTTTTGATATTTACACTCTTTTGGAACAGCTGTCTGGATGAAATGTCTCCAAAAGCTCTGGACATGCGACTCTGTGTCCTTTTGATTTATGATGAACGGTCAGATATTTGATTACATGTGTATCAGGCTACATGATCTCATTTATAGTTATTTTGGGCTATTATTTGTAATTCGGGGAGCTGGAGCCGTTCAGCCTGTGCCAGGTTCTTCCAAAAGCTTAAATAACTGTTTGTTTAAATGGTCTTCATTACATTAATATTATTATTGAGAGCGTGGCCGTGTTTTCACAATTTTTTAACATTTCCCACACTGGTAATATATTATGTAACCTATGGCTATTTTTCTGAGTCCAGATGTACAGTGACATTTTGCAGAAAAGCAGCATATTAGTGCAGAAAATGTACTAAAATCCTACTACAATACTCCAATCCTAGAAACGCTCCTGTGTACACCCGACCTGTTGACCTGCTGCGAGTGGATTTGCTTCTTGGCAAAGATGTGTGAGGACATCAAACCTCAAAAGGCTGAAAACAGGCAATAAATATTAATCATATTTGTTCATTATCTGGCCTTTGGCCATCAGTCCTTTGGAAAAGCATCCCCTGGCAAACTGAATGTTCCTGGGCTAAACGTAACATTCAGGTTGGTGCTTTGTACTTGTAATGGACAGATTATTAAATCAACAGCACTATGGGACTGTTCTTTATTTATCAGAGGGCTGGGGCGGCTGGCATGTGACTTCATTTTTTTTTTTTTTTTTTTTACTTATACAACAAATATTTTTTCTTGAGCCTCCTGAGTGACTGGCGGAAAATGTCTGACCCTCCTTTCACCATGAATTAGTCGTTAGATTTTTAAAACTTACCCTTTGATGTTTGAAAGTTTAAAGTCAAAACTTAAAAACTCTGGAGTTGAAAAAGGCTCTGCTGGTTAGTTAGTGCTGATGATTGCCTTCCATGTATTTATCGTATTTATCATACTGATTTTATCTCACACTGATGGATTTTTATGTATTGTTTTGTTATTGTATTTATGTATTTGTTGTTTGAGGTTGTTGTTTTTGGTCTACCTGCCCAGGGACGACAGATGTAAATTAGCTGTTAGCTAACTCTGGTGCAATTACTTTTAATTGTGCGCTGTCCCTGTAAAAATAAACAATAAATAAAACAAATGAAATAAAATGTTTATTTTTTGGCTAAATTTGAAATGAGATGTGGAATAAAGCTGTTTTGATGAAATATAAGTAGCTCAGATTTGGTTGTGTTGGGGTTTTTTTCCTGACAAAAGTATTTGTTACTCACAGTGTGTCCAGGGACAATCAGAAAGTTGAAAATCCAACGATATTTTCTGTTTTCACAGTTTCTGGCTGTGATAAATGGTGTAATTTTGATGATTTTTTTTTTTTTTTTTTAATGGTGGGTTTGGAAAGCATGTTTTCTTTAAAAATCTGCAGTAAAATAATTACAAAACACAACCATTTAAATTCATATGCCCCTTAGGGGTGAACCATATCATCTTGTTCACGATAATACGGTATAACTTTTAATACAATATGAAAAGTTCACATCGTGTTACTCGCGATATTTTGGCTTGTTGACATATTGACGTTATACTGTTACCCACGGCAACAACAAGCATGGCTGAAAGCGGTATTATTACCGACTCTGTGCTGGTTCCAAAAAGAGGAGCAGCTTCAGTAGTGTGGAATAAACTGTGGCGTCCTGAATGTTTTATGAACAGCCCCGGACTTCTCAGACTCTTTTAGTGACTTACCGCTCAGAGGGAACTCATTCAGCGGCTCCTCTGGCAGCAGCACAGTGTCTCTCCCTCTCCTCTTAAGCAATGTGTCATCAAGTGATTCTGTCATTAGTCTTTGGTAATGTAAACCTACGTGACGCTCGCAGCTCGACAAAAAACTCCATATATGTGAATGTGCGATAGTTGTGGTATCATAACAGCCTGTCACAGGTTACAGCGTGATGATTAGAGGAGAAATGGCAGAGCATAAAGGTCCAGGTGGGAAAAAAAACATCATTTAGGATTTTACTAAAAGAAGGAAATCACCTG
>NC_065515.1:7444643-7448829 GCF_006386435.1 Epinephelus moara | reverse complement strand
GTGCATCACAAGGAGTGAAGTTGCGTCTTCTTTTCCTCGCAGATGACGGTTCGGGTTCATTCTCTCCTGTTGCGTGGTAAGTGTGGTCCATTCCCAAACTTTATAACTAAAAAAACTTTTCACTACTCTCTATCTACGAACTACTAACACTCTCTGCTGTTTCCTCCTCCTCCTTCCTTCCTCCCTCTGTCTTCGTTGGTTCATTTATACACGCAAAACGCGTTCTCTGGCTGGCTGGATTGTCCGCTCGGTCTGCCGTACGTACATGGCGGTGCAAGATGGCGACCTCTCTAAAGCAAGGCCCTTGCTATATATATATACAAAAGCATAATTATAAGGCTACGAAAACTAAAATTTTATTTTATAGCGATTGTACACTTATATAAACATATTAATGGGTAGAATATTCAGATTCAGATTCAGATTTGATAATAAACCAGGCCAAATATTACACACTGGCCCTTTAAAATGATCTGACACCCCTTCCCCTCACAAGTAACGGTCATTCCCTAAATAGTTCCGTCATTCTTCATGACACCTCCCGGACACCGTAGCTACCATTCGAAACACTGATATGCTAATAAATAACGGTAAATAACGGTGTTATTTATATTTCGCCTGGTTAAATAACATGTAACGTTAGTCCACATTTCACCAACAACGTGATATGACACAAACCTGACAGCTGACCCTCGCTAACTGTCACACAGCTCTGTTTCACAGGTTACAATAACTTCTGCGGCTAACTGCTTTAAGCTAGTTTATTAAACAAAGCTACGGAAGTGAACACAGCATAAATCGACGTTAGCTTCAGTGTCATTTGACGGCCAGCTTCATGTACTCACCTGTGATATGAACAGGAGTAATGTTCCTGTGTGTGTCTCTGTCAGTGACAGTGCAAAAAAAAAACCCGTGCTGTCAGTGTGCGAGCTGCCACATTCAGTCCGCTGCTGTCTGCGCCGCTGCGAGTCAACCTGCTGAGATTTAACCACACGGAGCCTGAAACTCACTGTGACAGCGTGAGGAAGAGTTAGCGTGGTACTTTAGTTAATAAATCAGAGCAGAATATCCTTCTCTACCATCTTGTAAACAACAGCGTGACGTATCCCGGCATGCAGCGCGGGGCTGTCAGACATCACGCCCCCCTCCCTCCTCTACAGACACCCGCAGAAATACACCTTGAATAAACAATGCGGAAATACACCCTAAATAAACAATATCACCCTAAAATATAATATAACCTAATATCTAAACTGAGTATTTTACTACTTACTGTTAAAACTGGACGGTATGTCAGTGTAGAAGAAGATTTGTTGAATGTGCTAACCCAGAAAACTTTGTTTCAGTTTGTCCTTTTTACTTGGAACTGCTCAGTCTACTTTTATTTAGTAAAATAAAAACAGACATTAATTTATAAAACTGGATTATGACCGTCTGTATCAGGATAAACTGTAGGTTTGTAGCAGCTCTTTTTCACTGTTCAGTTCATCTGAAACTCAATATTTCAAATATATTATCAGTAGTCTATTTTAAAATATGATTTATTTTTTAAAATATGTTTGCCCCTTGGTTTTTAATTTTTTTCTTGTATACACAAGATGTAGGGTAAATTCAGGTCATTTACTTTTTAGTCGATTACAAAAAACAAACAAATGTCGCCTAACTATTCATTAAAACCCCTTTCCAAAAAAAAGAGAAAAAAATGGATTGAAAAAATCTTTTTATGATAAGTCAAATATTAATAAAATGTAACATCTTACATCTGCTTTTGTTGTCACTGTTATTGTTTCTTGTATCTGCAGCACTCTTTGTAACATGCCACATGGCTAACCTTGCAAGTTCTAGGACCAGAATCTTTGCACTGCCCATCCAGACCAGTCAAAATGACTGTTTCATGTCCAGCACATTTGCAGTAAAAATACAATAATATGTTTGGGGTTATATTTTAAGAGCCCAAGATGTACAACCTAATTTGTCCCATGATTTTACCTGACGTCTGACATTATCTGACTTGTAATCCCATGTGGGACGGGGCAGATGTTTTGCACACTGATTTAACCAGGCAGAACGTTTAAGGTTCTTTGCTGTTATATCGCAGCACTTCAGTCTGTTCGAGCTGCTCTTACAGTCATCATTCAAATAACTTTGAACCTTAAGTTATTAAGCAAAAATGATACACAAAGGCAATTCTAAACTGAAATTTAGAAGCCAGGTCGACACCTTGAGCTTTTTGTCACGCTGCACAGGCCATTTCTAAACAGTTTGTGTAGTGTGGCATGGTGCATTATCCTGCTGGGGGGCCACTGCCATTGGGGAGTACTGTTGCCACGAGGGGGGTACTTGGTCTGCAATGGTGTTTGAGTGGGTGGAACATGTCAGGTGGTATCCACATGAATGCTATTTTTATATTGTATTTTTTCTTTTAGAATGATGTGGAAATAGTGTGTCATTTTGTCACAGACCTACTATCAGTAAGTAATTCCATGCAGTATCACTCTACTAATTAGTCGTTGCCTCTGACTGCTGAACAGAACTCATGAGTCGAGCTGTTTATTCAAACATTTGTTATATACATTTTGGGTAAAATCTGAAAAATTTACATTACACATCTCTGCAGGAAAGTGTTGATGGAGGTCCAGACAAAGTACAATCTCATTCATAAGCCCTAAAACATATTCATAAACCATAAATAAAACCGGCCGTACCTCAGGTAAAACCCTGCCGTCTCATTCTGCAGTATGACCTTGTAAATTATGCATTATCTAATTCATGTGCATTGCTCTTATGGTGCTGAGGAGATGTTTGTTATTCTGTCAGCGTTGGAGCCTGACATGGAGCTTTACACTGAGTGTGACTTGGTGGTTTCTTTGGGTCACATATACAGAGGTTTTACATGACAGTACAGATGGAAACTAGATCAGAAGGAGAAATATTCATATTCTTACAATAACTGAGTGCATTCAGCATGATCCTGTCTACTTCTTATATTTATTATTAATAGATATGTGCTCAAATTATCATCAAACGAGAGAGAATACAAATAAATATATACTTTTAAGCACTGATTATCACCCTTCTCTCTATCTGGGCTCATACATGTAACACTGATGTAGTACATGGCTGCAGTAACACACGTGGCCACTGGGAGTCACTGTAAGGACACTTTTAATGTAATGAACTCACAAGGTGATTTCTTTATATCGTTTTTCCTTCATTGTAGATTATTAATTGCACATTACAATGTAGATAACAACAGAGAGAGTTAAAATAATCTCCCAAACCGTCTGACCCCTGACCTCAGGGAAAAAGATCCTGAGTCATTTTAATGAGGAGTTTCCTCACAAAATAATAATTTAGTATTGTTTCTCATTATTTTGACAAAGTTTCCAATTATTTTGGGACACTAACTGAATATATTTTAGATATTAAATCATTATTTTCAGAAAGTTTCTCATTATATCAAGATACAATGTCAATTTTTTAAAACACCAAGTCGTTATTTTAGATACTAAGTCATTTTGAAAAAGTTTTTCATTGTTTCCAGATACTAAATCATTTTAAAAAAAATACTAAGTCATTATTTTGAATAAGTTTTTATCATTTTAAGAAACTAAGTCATTATTTTAAATACTAAGCCATTATTTAGGCAAGCTTTCTTATTATTTTCAGATACAAAATGATTTTCTAAAAATACTAAGTCATTATTTTGAGAAAGTTTTTTATTATTTTCAGATACTAAGTCATTTTTAAAAATACTAAGTCATTATTTTGAGAAAATATTTCATGATTTTCAGATATAGATACATTTTTTTTTTATAATACTAAGTTAATTTTTTGACAAAGTTTCGTATCACTTTCAGATACTAAGTCATTTATTTACAATAATAATTTATTGTTTTTGAGTCATTTTCTACAAATACCAAGTCATTATTTTGAAATACTGAGTCATAATTTTAAATACTAAGTCATTATTTAGACAAAGTTTCTTGTCATTTTCAGATACTAACTCATTTTTTAAAGGTTTAAATGGTCAAGCTCCGTCATATCTTAGAGAGCTCATAGTGCCATATTATCCCACCAGAACACTGCGCTCTGAGAATGCAGGGTTACTCGTGGTCCCTAAAGTCTCCAAAAGTAGATCAGGAGCTAGAGCCTTCAGCTATCAGGCTCCTCTCCTGTGGAATCA
>NC_065515.1:7392091-7444425 GCF_006386435.1 Epinephelus moara | reverse complement strand
TATTGTCACACATGTATACTGCCAGATATTAATATATACTTTCAACATATTGTACCACAGTAGCCAGAATTATTACTATAATATTATTACTTTAAATAATGTTTTGAAAAAGTTTTTAATTATTTTCAGATGATAAGTCATTTTAAAAAAAAACACCAAGTCATTATTTTGAAAAAGTTTTGTATTATTTTTAGGTACTAAGTTGTGATTTTAAATACAAAGTCATTATTTTGAGAAAGTTTCTCATTAAACTGACTTACAGGATCTTTTCTTTTTCATCACACTGGCAGAAACAGGCTTTCATACCTCCCTGATTATTATCCTCTTTGACCGTTCATTATTTTGTCTCAGTTTTGGAGGGATGTTAAGAACAACTACATAAAAGACGCCCAATCTGATGATGCACTCACTCACAGCTGACAGAAATGGAAAAGGAGGTGACTCCATTAATCTGCACTACAGCCTGAGCTTCATCACACACAGGAATTTGTCTCATCATTTCCCAGTAACCCTTGTGCTCTGGTCTTGTTATGTTTAATGCTACAGAAGGAGGAAATTGGGGCTTTAGCAGCCACTGATTCAGGTGAAGCTCTCACACTGAACATTAGCCGACACTGTGGTCATTGCTTCCTACTGTATGTGTGATAATCTATGGTTATATCTGTCCCTCCCAGCCATTTGATATGGATTAAGAGTGCCTAAAATCGACATCATCATGGCACATCACTTTTCGTGGAGCATATCAATTAACCTCAGTTGTACTGTTGGCAGTTTGGGAATGTGGCTGCAGGGTGGTACAGAGTTCAGCAGAGGACACTGAAGGTTGCGTGTAGGACAGGGCTGTAGCGTGGACCGGAGGATTATTGTATCATGGTTGTTAAGTGATTCCTGGACGTGTGCCATACAGCGGACAGAGACAGGGGTCACTGAGGCAATAAGACAGAGCTGATGTCTTCTGTGATCGGGATCTGTGAACGAGAGGCATGAACGCCGCGTCTGATCGGCCCTCTCACCTCTGGCTCATAATCCACGCTCAGCGGCTCAGGGGATTTTCAGCACTTCAGCAGAGTGTGAATGTTGACATCATCAGAACACGCGAGCAAACAGTCGACCGAAATGTTTACGAGGCAGAAACAAGGAGCTTGCTTATATCACACTGTTTCCACAGCATGAAGGTCCTCTGATAAAAACAGTTCAGACTGAAATATCTCAACAACTACTGGATGGATCGCCATGACATTTTGTTCAGATATCCCAGATAAAGATCCCTAAAGCCTCAGAAATGCTTTCCACATGGACATGAGCTGACACGGATTGTGACGACAAAACGTTTGGCTTTTTATACCCTCTGCGGCTTCTCCTCACAGAAAGCAGATACTCTCCAAACTGTAGGGGGCAGTGTATCGAAAACTCACATAGAATGTTTCTCCACCTATACGAATCTGCATTATTAGGAAATCTTGGATGTTTTTCCCGGTGACTACTTGCAGTGCTGTGAGAAAATCCCCTGTGGTCCGACAAGCATTTTCCCTGCAGGCCACCATTATAAAAGATGCATCTGTAAAACTGTTGACAGGACACTTTGAACCCAATTATGACTCTTTCTATTATACATTTTTGAGCAATGGTGGTTTTACATTTGCAAATATTTCCTCAAGCTGAGAAAAAAAAATCTGTGACATCATCACAATGTAAAGTCTATGAACCAAGTGGGAACTTGTGGGGCCAGCAGGACACACTTGACTGTGGACGCAAACCTGAACGCTAGAACCCTTTTTTTCATATGCATCAGAGAACCAACTCTATTACAATGAATAGGTGCCATCTTGGGGTCTCTCGTCATTTGTGTGGCTGTGGGCACGGCCATCACACAGTCAGTACGTTTACATGCAGCTTGAGAAAATCGAATTATTGGCTTAGTCCGACTGAAACCGGAGTACCGTAGCTCGATGAACACACCTAGGTAATTCGATTGAAAATCAAACTTGGGGTGTCAGTGGCTTAGTGGTGGAGCAGGCGCCCCATGTACAAGGCTGTTGCTGCAGCGGCCAGGGTTTGACTCCAGCCTGTGGCCCTTTGCTGCATGTCACTCCCTCTCTCTCTCCCCCTTTCACACTTGTCTGTCCTATCAAATAAAGGCTAAAAATGCCCCAAAAAATATCTTAAAAAAAACCCCAACAGAAAATCAAACTATTGCTGCATGTATTCACTTAGTCCAACTGGAGTCGGACTCGGCATTCTGCCCATGCACCACTTTTTCTTTCGCGGGTTTTCACCTAGAAGAAGAAGGAGATGACATAGTGCAGCAACTCCTGGAAAAACAAACAAACAAACAAACACCATGGCGGCCAAGAAGCAGAAGATGCACTTCTGGACAAAGGAGGACACTACATTCATGCTCCGACAGCTAAAGGAGCTAAACATTTTGAAGTTTATGGATGGTAGGAAGACGCAAAACGCGGATTTATTCAAAAAAGTTTTTGAACAAGAATCGGAACTAGTTCAATACACACTATATTAAAAAGGACACAGCGCAGCCTATCGAGGCGGAGTCAGACGTACTTGGTCAGAAATTCGATTTTCTCAAGCTGCATGTATACTCAGACAAGACGAGAAGTCCGACTTGACTGATTAGCCGAGCTATGAGCTTAGCTCAACTACTGTGTGCATGTAAACGTACTGACTGAAACACTTTCAGCTGGGTGTCAACTTACTAGCATGTAGGACGTAGGGGGAGGGTCTACTGGCAGAACATGTTTTCATCAATATAAAAACACTTAAAACCCACATACTCAGCTCTGCTGCTCATCCCACAAATGTATGTTCCTTACAAATGTGGCACCATTTAAAAGAGAAATAAACAGGCTTTCCAACGGTATAAGATTTATTGCCAAGAAGTGTTGTTACAACAAAGAAATAATCTACCAAACACAAATTTCCTTACTTTTTGTGCTTAGTTTACATGGGGAGTTGGTCCTCTTCTACAGAGCATGCCATGTTGTTTTTTTTACGGTGGCCGAGACAAACCAAACACTGGCATTAGAGAGGGCCTTTTGCATTTGTGTGTTACCTAAAGGCCACCTTTAGGTCTCGACTACACACTTAAAAGGGAGGACTGAGCAGAGGAATATTCAGTTGGTTGCAATGTGTAACTTCACCACTAGATGTCACTGAATCCTACACACTGCTCCTTTAAATGATCACAGAAATATGACAATAACAATATTTATTATTAGTCTTGTTTCCTCCTACAGGGGAACTGTTAACTATAAATTGCCCGTAGGTGTTTGACTGTCTTTGTGTTTTCTGTCCAGTGTGTGTCCCTGCCGTCTCTGTTGGACGGTTTCCTGTGTCAGTGGGAAGTTAGCCTGGAAGAGAGCAATAATGCTTTGGCTAAATCACTCCTACGTGATAGTGCAGGATGAAGCCGTACAATGCCTCCACCAACTGGAAGACAGATGGCCCTGGCTCACAAACAGCCTTCATTTGTTATTTGGAATCAAAAGTGATGCGGTGTGTAGCTCCTCTGGTGTGAATGAACAAGTCCTCAAGTCTTCTCGGGAAAACTCAACACTTTGAGGAGTGGAGAGGAGGAGAGGCTGCAGGGCTTTTAAAGCATAAACGATTCCCATAATCCAGCCCTGTGACGGCTTCATTGGACCAGGTTATTTACGAGGCAGCTTGGGAAATTGAAAATATCCTGATTTAAGCTTGTTAAAACTACAGGTCATGAGGCTGGCCCAGGCGACTTTAATGACCAGAATCAATGAAGCTCCTCTGTGATAAAATGCAAATCAAACTCTATTAGCTTCTGCAGCATTAGCATCCCGTCTGTCTGCAGACTACAGGTAATCAAAAAAGTAATTAGAGAAAATGAAAGAAGACTGGAGGAGACTGTGAGAAATCCTGTTTAATTAAATTATCAATCTTTCTCATGAATTCTCAGAACAAAACATGTGACACAATACACGACAAAATCCATTTTTATTGCATGTGCTGCTCATCTAATGCCACAGAGAGCAGGCAAATCACACAAAACATTGTTGTGCAGAGACCGAAGCTTTGCACAATGGCACAAAAGTTCCACACTTACACACACAGTTTGCAGAAAAAAACAGCTGATCAATCCGCCTGGTTTACACTTGGGCTTTGAAAGAGATGGAGGGAGCAGCGCTGCGAGGGGAGAGGAGTCATCATTATCTCTGGGTTCAGATGAGGGATCTGCTCTTGCAAAGTGCAGCGGCGGTCAGTAATTTGGCCGTCCCGTTGCAGCGGCTCACTAAAGGCAGCATCAGCAGAGCCTCGTCTGTCCCTTCTCCCTCAGTGTGCCTTAAAAATAAACATTAATAACGTCCCACACCTCTAGAAAGCCGTCGCAGATGTTATGCACACCAGGCAAAGACACACCGCTGCAACGCCAGGCCAAAGATCATCCATCTTCTGAAGCCTCTTATGTCACACTTCGGTACAGATGTGTGAACAGGTGAGAACAGAAACACAGAGGGATGAATTTATGTAGTTATATCACTGAGACATAAGACTACTTGCTCCAGATATTCGAGTGTCTTTCAAAGGTACAATGTCACCACGAAAGGTTTGCCCACTACCCCCTACTAAGGTTTCAGACAACCATTCACACTCACATTCACACCTACGGACAATTTAGAGTCACCAGTAAACCTGCATGTC
This sequence comes from Epinephelus moara, assembly GCF_006386435.1. Classification (NCBI taxonomy): domain Eukaryota; kingdom Metazoa; phylum Chordata; class Actinopteri; order Perciformes; family Serranidae; genus Epinephelus; species Epinephelus moara. The sequence continues at coordinate 7,439,736 of NC_065515.1, read as the reverse complement.
TTTGGACTGTGGGAGGAAGCTGGAGTACCTGGAGGAAACCCACGCTGACATTGAACAGTGACCTCAGCCACCTCTGAACAATTTATAATAACAATATAGATATTGTTCAGGGATGGCTTTGGTTCGATACTGGGGCACAGAGGTACATATATATATATATATATATATATATATATATATATTTTCTTGATTTATTCTTATGATCATGGGCTACTGGTGTGGCATGTCACATGACTGGCTTAGACAGCACTATCGGTATTTAAGAATGCGACTTTCTGTCATGTATCAGAAGTCTGCGGAAAAACTGTGTGGCTCAAAATGTCACTCTGCATTAAAATCCTTCTAAACAGGAGTTACTTGGTGTACCCTTCAATGTTTTAACTCAGATGTACAGCAGCAATAATATGAAAACTCAGTCTTTCTCTGAAGCTGCTCCTTCAACCTTAAATGGAAGATTTGTAGTGAGACTATAGGCCCGTTTCCACCGCAGTAATTTTACGGGGACGGGGCTGTTGGTGCGTGTCTCCACCGCAGGAACCACCCCCGAAGAACAGAGCTCCGGAACTTTTACAGGGGCTAAACAAGTCCCTGCCTCGGAGTAGGTACTCAGAACGGCCCGAAAAACTCCTGGGTGGGGCTTGGGGTTTNTAAAACTCAGCAGACAAGGAGTCGAGCGACAAAATAGCCGGCATTTTTAAAACTCAGCAGACAAGGAGTCGCATTTTTAAACCAAGAGACACGCCAGAGACCCAGCAACCACCTCAGCTCCTTCCATGTTGATAATCGTCTTTCTTATGTCTGCTTTCTTCTCCTTACTTCTGCTTCTTCTTCTTTGTTGTTGTTCTTCTTTGTTTGTTTCTTTGCCGCGTCGCCCCGGTTAAAATGGTCGCGCAACGATTACATCACATACAGGAACCTTCCTCCTACTCCACCCTCTCAGTGGAGGGTGAGGTTGAGAGAGCCGAGTGAGAGGACGTTCCTGTAAAGTTCCTGCCCCCCAAATAATACCAGGAACTTCTTCAGTGGAAACGGGCCTTATATGACAGTTGCTGAACAGTGGTGGCTGTGGCCACAAGTGGAAATTACAGGATAACAGGACCCTGAATTGACCTTTGTTGCCCTCTTGAGGCAGCTGCTTCAATCAATACTTAGGGTCCGTCCCAATACCCCCCCTTAACCTTACCCCTTGGTCCTACCCCTACATTTGCGCATTCCTGCGAGGGGTAGTGGTGTCCCAATTCCTTTTTGCGTGTAGGGGTAGGGGGCATAACGAGGGGTAGTGGGTATGAAACTAGCCCTTCGGAGCGAGGGATTTCAGATGCTGACTTATTGGGATTGGGCCTTAATGTTTCAAATGCTCCATGTAACCAAGTGGCCGCCTCCTGGGCTGAAAAAAGAGGCCAATGTGCAAGTGCCAAAAACTGCAGTTTCTGGAATGACCACTTGAGGCTGGCTACAAGAGCGAGTCACTCCCCATAGACCTCCAATGGTAGACCCCCATGTTGACCCTTTGAAACCTGAGCAAAGTTGCTTGATTACTTTTAAAACATGGGAAGAAGGGAATAAACAACAAATAAAAAAATGACCCCCCCCAAAAAAAAAAATTGTGAGAAATTGCTAAAAAGAGAAAATTAAAAAATAAAAGCAAGTTAAAAACAAACAAGGATATGATCTGAAAAAAAAGCTTAAAAATTGTAAGAATTCTGACATAATTTTAAATATATAATAGCGATAATTATAAATATAGTTTTTCCCTAGCTTTTTAAAAATAATTTTTTATTTTTGGAAAATTTCTTACCAAATTGCTCATTGCCTTTTCCCCCATGTTTTTGAAAGAAATTGCAATAAATTTGTAAAAAGACAAAATTAAAAATAAGAATATTAGTTAAAAAAAAAAAAAAATAATAATAATAATAATAATAAAAAAAAAGTTAAAATAAAAAACAAAAAAAGGAAATGATTAAAATATGGTTTAAAAATTACAATAATTCTGTGCCATAATTTTAAATATCTAATTATTGTTTTGTTTTTGTGCAATTTGTGGGACATTTCTTACCAAGTAGCCTTTTTTGCCATGTTTTTGAGCAGAATCACACCAATTTGTTCAGCGTTCAAAGGTTTAAATACTTGCAAAGGGTGTCTGAAAGCATCACAAGAAAAGTGATGTCACTCCAGGTTTCAAAGGGTTAAATTTATTTCCGATATCATAATAAACCTTAATATTTTCATATGACTGTCCCTTGAGACCAGACTCTACACACACTCTAACCCAGATTGAATGAACAACTTGTTGAGCTACTTTATGCTTTACACCCCTGGGAGCTGAAAATAAACCCTGAGCTCAGCTACACGAGCACATTGATCAAGCTAACCTCAGCATCTGCACTTTTACTGCAATAACACAAGACCGGCTGTGCTCTGAGTTATGTAGCACGGTAAGCTCCTAACAATTTTATCCTTTCCAATCCCGGCCCAGAAGTTCGAGGCAGAAAGGAACACAGGTGGAACGCAAGACAGGATGAAAATTGAGGACTGAGACATTTTATTAAGCAAAGAGTACATTTTCCTGAACAGACAAACAGGTAGCAAAGGATAAATACTTTATTATTATCATTTTTATTTTGTTCACAAGTAGCCACGGTACTAGTAACCTCCAATTACTCCAAAGACAAAGAACTGAAAGAACAATGTGAATATTTAAAACCTAAAGTTTTCCCAAATTGATGTTTGTTGCTGATGTGGGCTGCAGATTTTAGTACTCTGTGTGATCTTGTGTCTACTACATATCTAGATTGATACCAAGGCACGATACTGAACTCTGCCCTGAGAGGCATCTTAGTTTGATCTAAATTGTTTTTCTCCTGTGAACAGGTGAAAAAAGGATTTACCAGGATGTTTCTAAATTCCCTTTTTCCATCTGTCAAACAGGTGGGAGAAAAAAAAGGTTTACCGGGATAATTTTTTTCTAAGTTACTTTTTTTCATCTGTGAAAACAGATGGGGAAAACATTTGGCAGGCGTTTTTGTTTTTATTGTAATACTCACGTTGGCCACAAGAGGGACAAGTGTGCCACTACCCAATGTTCTAAACAGGACTAAAAGCGTTCATGTTTTCTTTCAAAGCGCTGCTGGGGAGAGGGGTCTGAGGTGCTTTGCTTGGCCTGCTGCCCGAGAGCGACCCGGCCCCGGATAAGCAGATAAAAATGGATGTTTTCTTTCAAGTGAATTTGAATTCCTCCGTACTCATGCCAACACGTTATGTAACATCACTGTCGTGTCTTTCAGCTGGCAGAAAACATGAATGCTTTTAGTCCTATTGAGAACTGAAATCCTAGAAAAACTTTTTATCCCACCTGTTTTACAGATGATAAAAAAGGAACTTAAAGGAATCTTTTTTTTTTTTCCATTTTCTCTTAAAGGTCCAGTGCGTAAGATTTAGGGGGATTTAGTGGCATACAGCTGTGAGGACTGCAGATTGCAACCAGTCCTTCGGCGTTTAGGAGGTTTCTAACATGAGCCGAATTGTCCGCAGAGGTCTCTTCCTCGCCAAAACAAACAGACCAGGTGATTAAAACCCCTGAAAAGAAAACACTGAATAAAGCAGTGTCATGTTACAAATCAGTGTTTCTTCTATGCCGTTTGGCTCTTTGCAGACAGGCTACTATCACCTTTTTTCTGATCCAGACGTTCAGGAGGTTTTTACCAGCAGCTAAATTCTCTGTAGGTGTCTCTTCCTCTCTAAAACAAACAGACCAGGAGATTTAAACTGGTAAAAACACTGAATAAAGCAGTTTCAAGTTACAAAAATCAGTGTTTTCCTGACACTGCTCGTCACAGAGGGTCTGCGAACTCTGGTTGGCACACAAATACGAATGGCCCTGTCTAGAGCCGGCGTTTGGTTTGTCTGTTCTGGGTTATTGTAGAAACATGGCAGTGCAACATGGCAATCTCCACTGACGAGGAGATGCTCCCTTTGTAGATATAAACAGCTCATTCTAAGGTAACAAAAACAGGATTCTTATTTTCAGGTGATCATACACTTAAGAAAATGTACTTATTATATCTAACTTCTGCCAATATATCCCCCTAAATCCTGCACACTGGACCTTAAAGTCATAAACACAGGAGAGTAAACAATTCAGAAAATGGATCACCACAATATTTCTTTCTTACATGCCTCTCAGGGGCTTCCGTAGCACTCTGTGATTTAACAGCAGATAATGTGTTGCATCTACAATGCAAACTGTGAAGCTTACAGGAGGCCTACCTTGTAACCAAAATACAAATGAAAAACCCAACAAATGGAGCTCAGATAACGTGCAGTGTGCAGCGAGGGTGAAGGTTCCCGTGTGGAATCTGTGAGAAGTGTTGAAATTCAGCAGTGAATACACTCGAGCTTCAGTCTGGCACATTAAGTGTGACGCCAAAAGCACAGAACAGACAGAACCCATAAAACAAAGTGGACAGACTGCAGAGTCAGAATGTGAACAACATGCCAGAAAAAAGGCACTGTGTGCAAAAACAGACAGGTGGAGAAGAAACCACATCGCATGTAGCCTCATAAATATCATCAACACAAGATGCTCCTCATTGAACAAAGATGCAGCGTCATCTTTAAACAAATACAGCTTCAGCATCGTGAGCAAACTCTTAGACTTGTAATTTCTTATCCAGTGTTAAGGCACATTGCTTCGAAAATACAGAAATATAAATGATCTTTGGTAAATGATACACTTTATAAAAATGTACTGCAATGACACAAGAGATACAACAATCATAAAATATTAAAGGTGCTGCTGCTTTAAATGCTTAATAATTGCACTGTAGCATCTTTCCAATTCTCCATACTTTTACTAGTTAGTCTGTGCATGATGTCGAGTGCATCATGAGGAAATAAAACTGCGTCTGAGCAGGGAACATGATGCCATCAGCAACAATACTCTACAGCAATTTTAAAATAATGCTTTCAAAGTGCAAGTTTAAATCTTAAAGCCGCAACTTTTACATTTGGGAAAGACTTTCTTTCACCAAAGAGTTTTTTGGTCGACAGCTGAGCACCAGCAGAACATAAGATGAGACTGTTGAGATAAACTCAGCACATGAAAAAAACCTTAGAACAGGACCTTCAAGTAAACTTGTTTATGAAACGTGATGGTAGCTTGTTGTCAACCTACGGTACAGTGCTTAAAGGAATAGTTACAGATTCTAGGAAACATTATTTGCTTTCTCACTGAAAATGAGAACAAAAGACTGATACCACTCTCATGTCTGTAAACTCAATATGAAGTCAGGAGATGGTGACCTTAGCTTAGCATAAAGACTGAAAACCACTGGGAAACACAACACGACCCAATCACCAGAGCAAATGTTAGAATTGTGCGTTTCTGCAAACCACAGATACGTTATATTTGCATGTTACTCATTTGCAGCAGATATGCTAAAACTTTAAGTTCAATAATGCTGTGGTTGACGTGTTGTTTTGTTTAGGCACAAAACCAACTGTCCCTGCTGGAAAAGCAATAATGTCACTATGGGTTTTTGTGCCGCTATCCCAGCTGGCAAAACACCTACAGGTCACTACAAAACAGTCACATTTGGTGGCTAAAAAAGCGCTGGAAAAATACAGATGAGTTGCTACAAAACACCCATGTCTGGCACCTAAAAAACCACTGGAAAGACACAGGTCACTACAAAACAGTCACATTTAGTGGCTAAAAAAACGATGATGGGTCGCAACAAAACACCAATGTTTGGCACCTAAACAAAACACTTGAAAAACACCAATGAGTTGCTACAAAACATTCATGTTTGGTGCCTAAAAAACTACTGGAAAACGCTGATGGGTTGCTACAAAATACCCGTGATTGGCGCCTAAAAAACAACTGGAAAGACATCTACAGGTCAGTACAAAACAGTCACGTTTGGTGGCTTAAAAAAGAAAAAAAAAAGCACTGGAAAAACACAGATGGGTCGCTACAAAACGTTGCATGTTTGGTGAAAAAAAAATAAAAAAAATAAAAAATAAAAAAAAAACACCAATGAGTCGCTACAAAACATGTTTGGTGCCTTAAGAACTGCTGGAAAAACACAGATGGGTCGCTACAAAACGTTGCACGTTTGGTGGAAAAACAAAAAAAAACAAAAACACCAATGAGTTGCTGCAAAACATCTGTGTTTGGTGCCTAAAAAACACTGATGGGTCGCTACAAAACATCCACGTATGGCGCCTAAAAAAACAGTGGAAAAACACTGGCAGGTTGCTACAAAACACCCACATTTGGAGCCTCTGGAAACGCAGCAATAACTCGCTAGAAAACAACTTCTTTTGTTGTTTGCTGGTCTCGAACAGTGGTCTTTTGTGGTCCGCAGTAAGGCAGGCGTTCTGCATAGGTGCCATTTATCATCCCCTCCACCTCCTGATGGAAGAGTCAGTCATATACTACGTCACTTTAGAAACACAGATACCCTAGAAATGTGCAAATGTAACAACACCCCTAAAGCCCACTAATTGACATGTATGAAAAATGCCACATAGACACAACATTCTGTGTCTTTACAGGGATTAAATGTCTGACTATTTCCTGGCTGGGTGCAGTGACTTCTTTGAGTTTTCACCGGTTCACGACAACAACAAGACTCAAGTCTTTGTATGGATTAAACAATCAAGTCATAAAATGTTAATTAATGAGCTTAGATGTGCTGGTAGGCAGATTTTGTTGTTGTTAGGACAGAGCCACCTGCTATTAGCTTCATATTAAATGGCCAGACATGAGAGTGGTATCAATCTCCTCCTCTGACTCTCTGTAATAAAGTAAATAAAAATGTCAAACTATTCTTTTACTGTGAAACTGGCTGGCACTGTTAAAACAGATCCAATGAGTCAGCGAACACACACACACTCACACACTAACAACACACACACAGTGACGCAGCCACACACGCACACAAGCACAAACACACACACTCAAGCAGAGCATCATTACTGGTAGATTGTTGTTGTATAAAGACTAAAATTAAATTTTCTTGGTAAATGCTCATAATGCATGATCATATCTAAAGTCAACAGCTCTCGGAACTATTCAGTGGAATGTACTATGTGACAGAACAGCTGTAAACACGCTATTCAGTCTTTAAAATTTAGCAAACAAATGTTGCAAATCCAGCAACAAGACTGAAACGTGCGCTGAGCCAATGCCACCGGTTTACGTAAAGATAAAACTCTTTGAGAATCTGCACTGAAACGTGTTTCTGTGGAAAACATAAAAAAATCTCTTCTCAGGAATATCAACACTGATTCAAGGCCGCGGTGGCGTCTGATCCTGGTCTTAACGCATTTACAGGTGAAGCAGAAAGAACGAACAGAGAATCATTTCAGAGAAAGAAAATAAAAACTCCCAAATAGGCCAGCTGTGGAATGTCTCTACTCTGCTCGTCTTTACAATAAAACCTGATCATCTACTGAGATGCATCTTTGACATAAAAATTTTCCAAGATTTTAAAAAACAAAAGAGGAGATATTCCAGTTCTTCCATCTCCCAAACCTCAAAAATATCTTTAGCTTGAAACGTCCAAAATATAAAGTACCTATCTGCATCTTTAATAAAAGAATCTCCTTGAAAAATACAATAAAATTAGATTTTCAAAAAACTATCGTGCAAATCTGAGTAACATACTTAAGACTGTGAGACATCACAAGATGGTGTGCAGCGACTGTTCTGCCACCTGCTCTGTCCTCTGTGCTGGATGAACGCTGTGGTCAGACTGGAGTCTTTCCTCTGAGTTCCTCGTGTATTTGACACACTGCGAGTCTCCGTCAGGGGGCAGGTTCAGCTGGACGCTGTCTGACGGTGAGAGCAGGGGCGTGGAGGTGATCCAGCTGGACAGACTCAGATCTGACGCCTCTAAAGTCTTATCCAGACACTCGGAGTCTTTGGTGGGAGGAGGCTGTGGCTCCCTCGAGAGCTTAGGAGCGTCTTTGGTGTAAGGAAGTGTGTCTTTTTCTGTAGGAACTAATGTGTAGAGATCTGAGAGGCCCCTCTCACTGTTTGTTGGCCCCAGTGGGCTTCTCTGGCCCTGTTCATCTGTTTGTAAAAGGGGCCCCTGTTGTGTCTTGGAGCTGGGGAAGCTCCTCTGGTCTTTTTTATTGCAACCTTTAGGGGAGGGCTTGGTGAGGGACAGGAAGGGAGGCTTGGGGCTGAGCGGTGACCCCACCTTGACCCTGCTGAGGCTCAGAATGTTCCTGCGGGTTTCAGAGGGGAGTTTATCCAACTGTCTTCCAACTTGGACTGGGCTGGGAAAAAGCGTGCCTTGACACGCCCTGTAGAAATATCTGGAAAGTAAAACAGAGCCAGACATCAGGACAGCACTATTCCGAAGATGAATGCCAGGCTCTTCGGATAAACATGAAAGACATCTGGTGCAGATATAAGTCACTGCACGAGTCATAAATATTTGGACAGACGGGCTTGTGTATTCAGTCAAACACAAATCAAACACACGGCGTACCTGGGCAGCAGCGCTGCTACAGGCGTGATGACACAGAGCAGGTAGAAGAGGGGGTCCTGCAGCAGCCTCTGCATGGTCCAGTAGGGGTTAGAGGGGGAGTAGCAGGTGGGACAGGAGGAGTTGTAACACAGCGCCACTGTGAAGAATAAGGCGACACTGAAGGCGATAGACAGCCAGTTCGTCCAGGTCTGCAGGGGAAGGACACAAAGAGGGAGTTTTGTGAAGAGTTTTTCTTCTATATAATATTCTCCTTAATTACATAAAAAGATATCACAATGGTACATGACACGCGTAACATTATAAGGAATTTTATGCAGTATAATTTGGGCTGCTGATTACATCTAATAAACACTAAATTAATCCACAGACCCAGCAGTGATTATTTGTGAACTAGTCCAAAGCATTACAACACTGTAACATTAAATAGTGTTATTTAACTTTACTTCTATACTTACTTTATGTGAAGTCTTTGAACATTAATATTTAAATGTCTACTGTGTAGAATTTAGTGACATCTTGTGGTGAGGTCGCACACGGCAACCAACTGACACTTTCCCCATGAGCCATGTGTGGTGAACTACGGTGGCTCACGTGACGGTAGCTCGGCTCTTTTTGAGCAGTCAAGCTACCCCTCAAGAGTGACCACAGTTTTTCTATTTACTTGACCCAGATCTTATAAAAATGGAACCCCTTAAAACTGCAGCTTGGTCAGTTGATAAAATGCACACGTTCCTGTTTGGCTGCAGATGAAAGGATCCACTGAGAGCTGGGTGGAGCAAAGTGTGCTGTGTCAAGTTGAAGACAATGTCACAGCAGTTTCATGCGACATTGCCATAAAGATTAGCTGAGAATCGATTCATTTGACGGGGTGGAACGTGACTGGCAAAAGCACCTGGAACCGGAAATGAGTCTAGCCGAGTCGAGCCAAAGCGTGTAGTGGAAATGAGGCAACAGTCACTTGACTGAGTGTTAATTTGGCCTGCCCCCTAAAAGCTGACCCAACTTTAGTCGACCAGAAAGGTCATTAGTCGGCAAGATGTCATTGGTCGCTTAGTCCCAGAAAAAACAAAAACAAAAAACAAACACAAACAAAAGTGAAACTATATGAAACTACCAAGTGGGAGTTTAATTTGAAAGTACAGACACAGGAAGTGTCCACGCTCAGCAGTCAGACAGGAGTCAGGTTCATTTCCAGGGCTGGTACCTGCGGTTATTCCACAGGCTAGTTAATAACATGTCGGGCAGGAAATCCAAAGTGTGGGATCATTTTGAGAAGGTGAAGGACGAACCCAAGGTGATATGTAAACTCATCTTCATTGGTCGACTACAAACATGACGTATCATCTGAAACATGGAAGTAGCTACATGCCCATTAGCCCACAGCGTCATTAACAGGCGGCTCGCTCAGTGTGTGACGTGCACTTGTAGATAAAATATAGGCCTATATTAATGAAGGTTCATTAGTACGGTTTTGTATTTGTAGAATTAATATCGTAAACATGCGGGCGACTAGTCGACTAATGGTCCTAAATGACAACGACTGGTTAACTAGGAAAATTCTTAGTCGGGGGCAGCCCTAGTGTTATAATATAAAAATACTGATTGGTAAAGTTTTAATGTTATTTCCCTGTAACATGTGATAAACCTGGAGGGGCAGAATAACACACATTCAAATGTGCAAAGATATAATTTTCAGTAAAACATGTTTGTTTACATTCTTTCTGAATGTCTGACCCTGCATGTTCCACACCATGTTGGACTGTTTTAGTGATGACGGTGCGTCCCCTGATCTGATGGCCAAAAATAACAAATGGAAAAAGTTGTACGGAAGCAGGTATATGAAGTTACAACAGTGGTAGTAGATTAAAGAAAAAATTGGCACTGAAAAAAAATAAAAATTAATAACTGAAAAATAAAAACAGGCACTCAAAATTATTTTATTCTAATTTTTTTTTGCATTCTGATGTTTTGTTTTTAAACAATCTTCCGATTTTTTCCTTCGTGTCACTTTTTTTTCAATGCCTGTTTTTTTTTAAATATATATATAATTATATATATATATATATATATATGTATAATTCTATAGATTTTTTTTATTTTAATTTCATGATTTTTTTTTAAAACGGACAGAAAAAAAAAATCAAATTAAAATGCAAAAGATATCAAAATAATTTAAAAACATTTTCATGCCTGCTAATTGATTTTTTCAGTGTTACCATTTTCAGTGCCAAATTATATTTTCAAATTTATTTTTAGTGCCTTACTGTCACTGTTTTAGCTCCATACAGTAAATAAAACCACTGAATGCAATGAAAGGTATCAACGTGAGAACCCTGCACAGGTTAGGAGATCTGTGTTCTTGTGTTATTTAACGAGTTTAGGCAGCTTCAGGAGAAACGGCCCCCGTGTCATCCTGCGGCTGATAGACATCTGACAAGGTGAATTCTATAAAATGCTCCACTGGAGTATTGTCCCTCCTGACACATACACAAGCACTCACAGAAGCACATAATTAATTACAGCCTCACAGCTTCTGTATGGGGGAAAGAGACAGAGCGCTGCATGCTGTCATCTCAGATACCTTTAATTGACTTTCACAGCCGTTTACCAATCATGCACGCATTATGCTCCTGAGCAGCCGGAGAATGAAGTACCTGCCAGCAGAGCATTTGGGAGTGTTTACCTTCGGTCGATGCTGCTCAGTGTGAATCCCTCTCTGCACGAGGGGGCCATCACGTCCGGGAAGGTAGTTAGTGAAAAGGACATTTTTCATGTACAAAACTTGTCAGGCTAAATTTACAGCCTCAGCATAATGGAAAAGAGTCTGATTCAATGCAGGGTCATAAATTTAAAATGGCTCGTGACCAAGACTGCCGGGCCGTTTACAAGAACCACGCGTGGATACCTGAGGATAAAACCCAGGAAAGGAATGTGGAGGGAAAACAAGAACAGGTATTTTGGAGGTGTGTGGCAGAGTGGAGTGGTGTGTTGCCATGTGGTGGAGAGAGTCTGCAGAGGGCTCGGACCGAGTCAGACACGCTGTCAGGCTGATATATAGGCTCTGATGCTGCAGAGCTTTCTGCTTCAATCTAATCAGCTGGAGTTAAATATCCATGTGCACGTCAGCCTTCACATCACAACGCTCGCACAGCGTAACATGCTGATGTGAGTGAGACACAATCTTCAGTATCACCATCAGTGGGTCTGAAATCAGGTTTCTTACCCAGGTTTTGGTCTCAATGCCCAGGTGGACCAGGATGGTGAATAAGGCTAGCGTGGTGATGGGCGTTCCCCATGTAAACAGATCGACATCAGAGTCAGCATAGGCCTGGGGAGGAGAGGAAGAGGAGGGGAGGGGAGGGGAGGGGAGGAGGAAAGGAAGGAGACAAGTAAAGAACAGAAGCAGAAGAAGAAAAAGGAGGGGGGAAATAGGAAGACAAAGAAGAAATAGAAGAAGAAAGAAAGAAAGAATAAGAAGATGAAGAAGAAGGAGGCGGGAAAAAGAATAAGGACAAGAAGAAGAATGAGAAAAAGAAGAAGGAGAAGGAGGTGGAGAAAATGAAGACATAAGAAGAAGAAGAAGAAGAAGAAGAAGATAGAGAAAAATAAGATGAAGAATTAAGAGGAGGAGAAGAAGAATTAGAAGGAGAAAAAAATAGATAGAGAGGAAGGAGGAATGGAAGGAGAAGAAAAAAGAAAGAAGAATAAGACAAAGGAGGGGGGGAGAGGGAGAAAAAGAAGATAGAACAGAAGGAGGAAAGGAAGGAGAAGAGTAAAGAACAGAAGTAGAGGAAGAGGAAGAGAAGAAGAAAAAGAAGAAAGAGAAGAAGAAAGAAAAAAGATGAAGAAGGAGAAAAGGGAGAAGGAGAAGGAGGTGGAAAAAACAAGGACATGAAGAAGAAGAGATGGAGAAAAAGAAGATGAAGAATTAAGAAGATGAGAAGAAGAATTAGAAGGAGAAAAATTAGATAGAGGAAGGAGGAACGGAAGGAGAAGAAAAAAGAAAGAAGGAGAAGAATAAGACAAAGGAGGGGGAGAAAGAGGAAAAGAAGAAAGGGGGAAGGAGAAGAAGAAATAGAAGGCGAAGGAGAGGGACAGGACGAAGAAAAGGAAGGCAAAGAAGAAGAAGTAGAAGACAAAAAAAGAAGAAGAAAGAGAGGAAAAAGAAGAAGAATTAAAAGAGGAGGAGAAGTAGAAAAACGAGGGGGGAAAAGGGAGAAAAAGAAGAAAGAGAAGAAGAAGAGGAGGAAGAAGGGAGGGGACGGGGTGAAAACAGTGGAAGTGATGAGTAAGAGCAACAAGGACGTACAGAGAAGACGAGCTGATATTAAAATTAAAAGCAGACTCACAAAGTACGGGATGAAGAAGCAGACCAGACTTTGGTAGAAGGCATCAATCATGTTCATCCAGAACATATATGGCTTATATTCCTGTCAGACGACACCACAGAGTTACAGTTACTAACCTCATCAGTGTGACTGAAATGTTGTCATGAGTCATTAAGTGAAATCTGTCCAACATCTGCTGTGAAGAGTAAACACTCATGGTTACTAACATATCTGAGAGACACCAGAGGAAGTCAACAACAACAACAACAAAAACAACAACATAGCCACTAAAAACATTTTTAAATCAGCTGTACTTGGGCACAGTGCTAAAGTTAGGGAGATGCTAACAAAATGACAATGCTAACAAGCTGATGTTCAGCAGGTTTAGTGTTTGTCATATTTAAACTATTGCAAATCAACACAACCACGAGAGCTCTTGGAGCATACAGTCATAAATGTGCACCTGAAATAATCGGCTGATTGGCCATAAAGGAAAGATACTAGATGACACTTCTTCCTTTTTATCACTAGCTTCTTTCTACGCTGAAAAAAAGGGGGCAAATAAAAAGGGAAGAACACAGGAGCAGCCCAGACCTCGGAGTTCTGGCCGTTCACGTAGAGCTGAGGTAGTTGTTGGAGGGTCTCTGCTGACACGTCTTTGTCCAGAGTGCCAGTGATGAGTTGTGGGAAGGCGGAGAACATCAGGTTGAAGAAGATAAGATACCACTGATCAATCATGGCCGAACCTGAGAATCCGCAGTAGAACTGATACCAGAAGATGAGCGCTACAAACATCTGTGGGAACAAGAGATATCACATGAGCATGGGAGAACAGGGAAACACACTTCAGAGGTATCATATGTCAGGTGATCTTTATCACATATCAGCTCTCTGTTAGTGACTGTTAACACATGTGTCTGCACACACTGAGGCAGAAGCGGCTTACAGCATTCTTGTAGAAGAAATAGAGGATCATGTTGGCCAGTCGTGAGTAGCACCAGTGTCCGTGAACCAGCAGGAGCTTCTGGAGATACCGGAAACGTGGGAGAGCAAAATCACTCGCCATCACCGCCTGCGAAACACCAGAGAGACCCGACATTCAATCTCCTCCATCCTGTACGTTCCGTCTCCCTCCCATCATCAGCACACACACGACTTGTGTAGTTATTAGGGAATAACTGGTGTAAATGGCCGCCCATGCTTCACACGTCTGCCTCTTTTTAATGAATCTTTAGTGTGTACAATCTCCCCAAAGCAATAACCCTTAAATGAGTTGTCCACCTTTTGGGATTTATCGTTACAGCAGCAGGAAGTTGTCAGTCTCATCCATCAACATCTGAAACAAAACCCTCCCTGTAGTCAGACTGCCTTTATAATTCACATTTTAAACGGCAGCGCTAACCCTTTATGACAAGTCTCAACTGTCAACATTATCCGTCAACAAGAAAAATAACAGCAGGTGCCTCGTTGTGCGGCAATTTAGTTTCTGCTGCGCTCTAATTACGGCCTCGTAACGACTACATGGGGAGCGAGCTCCTGATAGAGGAAAGGTGTGTTAATCATAATGCAGAGTGTGCTGGCCTGAGAGCGGAAATGTACGTCTCAGCATGCCGTGGAATCCTGAGAAGTGACCGCCGTCTCATTAAGAGCGAATTTGATTGGCAATGATTAATCTAGCAGCCCAGGCGAGGACAGGATGCTGAGACTTTAACAGATGTGCTGCACAGCAGCGCGTCTCCGAAGACTCCCCTGGAAGGTAATTGGGAATCTCCATCAATGCTGTGCAGGATCACCTTTCCGGAACAGGGTGCTTGAGTTAAACGACCTGGGGGGGTTAACTGAGCTTTTTCCTTTCTTTTTTTTTTTAACCACGTTATTGTCAACTGCCTTGACTGTGGCGTTGGCCATAACCTCAGGGCAGGGAGAGGAGCTGGTGTGGATGGAGTCGAGACTAAAGCACCCATAAAGTGTAGCGCTTCACTGCAGGACACGGGACAAACTTCCTGACTCAGCAACACACAGGCAATCCTATTTAGAGGATGTGTATGGATGTGGGCTGAAACACACACTTAAGAGTAATGAAAACCCATTAACTATGTTACAGAACGCCAGTGTCTTCCCCAGTGGTGGAAGAAATATTCATATCCTTTACTCAAGTACAGCTACCAATACCACACTGTGAAAATACTCCACTACAAGTAAAAATCCTGCACACAAAACCCTACTAATCAAAAATATATCAGTATTATCAACGAAATGTATGTTGTATTTTTTTATTGAACAGAAAACAATGCATCATAACGAATGTCAGGGTAAGCCAATCAGAGGCAGAGCAGGGCAGGATGCGCCTTTGCTATCGTTGGAAACATGAATTCATGTAACAGCTAACAGCTAACGTTAACTAGCTCTCCTAACACCAAATATCCATTCCAGTGTTTCCCCTTGTTCATTCTGCAACAGTGCCGTGAGTCCATAAACTCGGCAAGTGTCTGTGGTTACTTCATGTCTGTAGTAAGAGCAGGACATTTGCGTGTCTGTGAGTTAAACTGCTAATGTCAGCTGAGCAGGTGAAGTGAAGGCAACAATGTCAGTAGGCTGCCAGTTACAAACAGGCTCAATAGCAGACATGCCAATGTGCTGATAGATTCCATCAGCACGTTTACATGACATCAGAGAAAATCTAGTCTGACTAAAATCGCACTTCTAAAATAAATGTAAACATGTTAGTCCGACTGAAATCGTACCAAATCGAATTTCGCAAAGTCGGACTAAGACACCCAGATAATGTAACTGGAAGTTGGATTATTTTTGCATGTATAGCCAATCAGACCCAAACTGGCCTAGATGCTCAAGGTGTCGACCTGGCTTCTAAATTCTAAATTTGAAAACTTTAGAGGTGTAAAGTTGTCCACCATGGTGCCAGTTTGCTGTTAGCTAACCGTAGCTAACTTGTTTGTCAATTGCTTGGTCTGTGGCGTAATAAATCAACCGGAAAAAGGCCCAATACAAACAAGCTGAAAGGAGGCATATCTCTACCTAGAGTCGGACATACTTTGGTTAATAAATCGATTCCCCTCCTGTGCAGTCAGAGTGTTTTTCAGTTTTTAGCCGAGTGAGACCAGAAAGTATTGGGTTAAAACAGACTGGTGTTCTTTACACTGTTTTGGAAGGAGAGAATAATGCGAGTAAGAGGCGAACCAGCTTTAAAAGTGAGGGATTTTCTTTTTAAATAAGTGCTGTGTGGTGGATCTAATTTATGGTGATGTGAGGAGCGGATTCCCCCGCCCCGCCCCTGGCCCATCTGCCAAGCTAAAGGAGACAACCTCGGGGAAACACAGCTCTCCTTACCTGCATGCCCTCCTGTCCCGAGATGCCCACACCCACGTCCGCTACTTGGATCATGCTGACATCATTGGCCCCATCACCTGTGATTAATGTAGAGACAGAGAAAATAGTCCCTCAGAAGAGGAGTAAACAGCCTCAAGACACATTGGAAGCAGAAGGAACTTTACTGAGCGTGATGGTGGCAAGACAGAGCTGTATTGTTGAGTGTGTGGGAGGAACATCAAGCTTCCACAGAGCTGTCAGTTTCTTCAACTGTTACATTAGCTGTGTGTTTGTTATTTACTGCTTATTGCCAGGTGCTCTTCACCGGCTCGACTATTCCTCTGGTTGGACAGAGCCAGGCCTGCTGTGGTGCCTGACGAGCAGCGATTTTGTTTTTCTTTTTGCAGATAGTTTTTGTGTCAGTGCAGGTGTTGGAGTGGGAGATGAAGTGTTGGTGGGCAGAGAGGGTTTTGTTGTCACGAATAGTAAACATGACTGGAGTGGCAGCGTTGGCTCATTATGAGAGGTAGTTGGTGATGAGCCCACAAACACAGGTTTGTGTTAGCTGGCAAATACTGTTGTACAAAATCTATCCAAACACACCAGTGTTGCAGCAATTAGAAATAACATTTCTGTAGCGACAGAACAACGTCCCCACTGCGCTCTGTTAAAGGGTATCTGTGAAATATTGGTAACATGGAATAGTAATTCAATCCTGAAATTTAGATACTTTCGTCAACTGGAAAAAAATGATAAACTTGAGGGGCCCTAATTAAGCATCACATAGGTCATGGTTTAAAGTACATTGCATGAGTGTATTTAAGGTGTTTCCAAGTCCACTTTAACTAGTTTGACGACACATAACCTTGGAGCAAAGTACGGCACATGGGACAAGAAGGCTGTATTTATTCCCTTCATTAAACAGAGGTGAGTTTTGGGCGTAACATGAATACAACTAAATCAGAGTGTCGTCTTCAATTCCCTTTAGGAATTGCACCTGCAAGAGCAGTTATGTCACTGCAGCACAGGTCGTGGACACTGTGGTTATAAACAGCAGGAAAATGCTGCACCATTCTGAAGTCACACCATGTTTTTGTTGGTCAAGTTGTGTTGAATTCATGACATCATCCTTACTCTTAATGTTAGTAAACAATATTTTCGCCTATTGGCAAGTTTACTTGTTAGCAAAGTCAACCTAGTTAGCAGGCTAACTTGCTAACCCTGCAGTAGCTTATGAGGTTTTTGTTCAATGTTACTCAGGGTTTTCTTTAATCATATTAACTTCAATTTGTAAAACTAGTTCAGCTCTGAAGAGGCACCAAGGAATTTTGAAAGAAGCACAGGAGCAGCACACTGATGATGTCAGAGGGCTGTGATTGGTTGATTGCAATGTTGATCCAGGAGCAGGTCCTACTTGGCAAAATCACGTTGTACGAGTAACATGCAAGAAAATGTTCCACCTCAAAAGCTGTGGGTAGCAGTCTTTGAGCAGCACGGCAAATTAAATTATTTTCTCTCTATAGTCTATAGCTACTTACGTACTATTTACTAGTGAAGATGAAAAGGCAGCAAAACATCCTCTCATCTTTTAGTTAGAGTTGACTAATGTACGTAAACTTGCCAATGCAGAAACAGTAGCTACATAACCAAAAAATAAAACCATGTGGGTGCGTCATATGTGTGCTGTGGTATTCAAATAAACAGCACTACAGCCCTGATATCGACTTCAAGCGGATGAGGTCTGAGAATGTTGGTGTTGTAATGTACTGACAGATATTAGGGCTCCACCATCACCTGCTGTCCCCGCAGAGATGTAAAATAAAAGAGTGTGAGGAGCAGTGTGTTTCCTCCACATTACTGCTAACATTGCAATGACAGAAAAACGCTTGGCGGGCAAAAACACAATCCTCCTGAGTGCAGCAGGAACAAACGAATGGAAAACGGGGAAAAGACAGTCGTAAGTCACACTGACGTCCTCGTGTCACCTCCATCACGCTACAGCTTCATTAAGCCAAAGAGTGTAATTACTAAGGTGCCTTAAAATAACATTGTTTTGACTCAGGTGTGTGTGATGAGTGTGCACCTCTGTTTGCAATTTCAAAGTCAACTCATATTGACTCCAAAACAAGGGAGCTTCACTACATCTGTGTTACAGTGAGTCTGCCACAGTGATATTTATTATAACAGGGACATGTTGTAGGAACACGTGTCACTGATTATTAAACAGGAAAATACATAATATCTTCATGATGCCTGAAGACTTTGGGGAATCTGTGTCTGAGTGATAACTGCTGCAGGGTCATCTGACAGTGATGCACTGTGGGAGCACACTGAAATATGAATATTTAGTTTGCTGAGATGTCCATAATATTTTAGCCTCCAACATTAAAATGATCAGCTGCTCTGATTTGTGTTTTGGACACGGTACAAGTACATAAAGTACGTCGTGAGCGGGAGGTCGACCTGGAGCGGCAGGATAAATCTGGTGGAGAACGTGAAAGGGCAGCGCTAAACAAAAAATGAAAAACATGCAGTGGCTGCCACAAGGTATTACTAAGGAGAAATATTAATATAATATAGCCTCTTTAAAGGAATACATCACCCACAAATCGACCATTTGTTTATCAATAAATCAGCCAGTTTTACCCAAAATTTGTGTAGAAAACTTTGATTTTCTTGCATGCTTCAATGGTGAACGAAGAATCCAAAAATTTTGAAAATTATTGCATAAACACATAAATAAATAATAGTCTCATGCACAGATGAGCAGCAAGCCTGGGCAAGCGTGTGGATATAAACTCTGCTCAATGCATGCGATTCACAGGCAGGGTCCATACACACACACACACACACACACACACTTGCTCAGGCTCGCTGATCACATTCAGAAGTGTTTTAAACCCGAACAAATTGGATTGATTGCTTTTAAAAAAAGGTTTTGTGAAATTCTGATTAAATTCAGATGCACGGAGCAAAACTGAGAACAGCACCTATTTCATCAATTCCATGAAAGCATGTTTGCTGCGGTGATGAAGTTAGAGCTCAGTAAAAGTCCATTGACACTACTTAGCATTTTGGAGAGGCGGCATGATCTTTAAAGTGGTCACAACTTTTTGAGACAACTGAGGAAGTTTCTGAGGTGAAGGTTAAGGGTTTCAGACTGAGTGTTACTTAAGACAAAAAGGTAATGAGTTTGAACTACTTCACAAAATTAAAAAACTTTAGGGAAGCCAGCTGAAGTTAAAGTTGATATTTCCACCTGTCAGCAGACGTGTGCGGTGCTCAGGCATGTTTTGATCTGTCTGGACACTCCTGGATTTTACAACCTGGTGATAGCCTAAGGCTTCAAGACTACGGCTTACAGTTAAATATATTCAATGATGAGGAATGTTTTGCCCTAAACTTAGCCCCTTCTAGCCTCCAGATCGTACATGTCTAACACCAAAAACAAATGCAAGCATGACAGAGAGTCTGTTTCTCTTCAGAAAAAGGCAGGACCGGAAGATATTTCATTTCCAGGACAGGTTATTTGTTACAGATTGAAAATTTTGACAGTGACCATGGAGATCAAATCACGCACATCAGCTGCACGGGTCTAACTGTGAGGCGGGCCATGAATACTTTTTTTCCACTAGCAGTAGTAGTAGTAGCACATCTAAAGCATCCAGGTCAAGAACTCACATAAAAAGGGGAGTCGTGGTAATGGGTGTCAAAGTGGATCTTGAACTTTCACTCACCTATGGCGAGAGTCATGACCTTCAGCTTGTTCCGCACCAGTTTGACAACCATGCTCTTCTGCAGCGGCGTGGAACGGCAACAGAGCACTGAGCGGCAGCTCCGCGCAACAGCCAGAAACTTATCCTCCAAACTCTTATCCAGGGCGTAGGCCAATGTCCGCCCGTCAATCACCAGGCCCAGCCGGTGCACCATGAAGGGAGCAGTGTGGGAGGAGGACGGGGATGAGGAGGGGTAGATCTCAAAGGGTGCAAAGTTACTCTGGAAGGCCTTGGCGGCATGGTCTGTAGAGCTGCAGAGGAATTTGGCCTGGATGTAGTGTAAACTCTCCTCCAGCAACAACGCACACGCCTCCTGGTGCAGAGACAGGCACAGAGTGGGTTGGAGTTCAGCATCAGGTCACCAAGTTGCTTAATATCAAACTGCCAGTCCTGCTTCACATCTGGCAGACAGATGCTTCAGCAGCACAGAATTAAACATCACTGGTCCTCAAATGACCCTCGTTCTTTAAAGTTCCCATGCATTTACATGTTTCCTGTAAAAACAGGAAGCTAAACAGGAAGTTGTGTCAGATATTTATTAGCATTTATAGCAGCCGCTAGTGCTGGATGTGCGTTACAACCCCCGCCAAAAATTCAAATTGACAGGAGCTACTAGCTCAACATGGAGAAAAGCCAGCCTGCTCTCTGCTGTCGAGGACTTCTCGCCACCGCTGTTGCCTACGCATGTTACTGCTGGATCAGACAGGGATCAAATGGAGGAAGAAGATGACCACGCAAGCATTTCTGGAGTGAGGACATGCATGTTTGAGCCCAGATCTGAAGCCAGCAGTGCTGCAGGCTCATCCCTGCTATGGAGCTGATGCATCCCAATGATAAGCTTGTGTCTATATTTATATCTGCTCATGTGTTTTATTGGACGCAAAACGCAGAGTGAGTCATCATCATTTCCAGGAAATTACAAAGTCTAAATTACCATTAAGAATACCTTCACAGAGACTTTTTCTTTTTTCTTTTTTTTAAATATCTATTTTGATTTCAAGGGAACTTTAAAAAAGTTTGTTACAAGGACATGCCACTGTTTATGGGGCAGCGTGCACCCTGGACAGGTCACCAGGGCTGATACATAGAGACGGACAACCATTCAGACTCAGCTTAACATCGACGGCCAATTTGGAGTCACCAATCAACCTCCATGTCTTTGGACTGTGGGAGGAAGCTGGAGTACCCGGAGGAAACCCACGCTGACACAAGAACATGTAAACTCCACACAGAAAGTCTTCTCCACCACTTTCTAATCCACAATGAAAATAAACTAATTCATACTGGGGATTGTTTTGTGTACTCTGAATGTAAATAAGTTGCCAGCGTGCATAAAAAAAGCATCAAAATAGAGCTTGGTTATCAAAGAAAGTGCCAGGGAAGGACCCCTCAGACCCCTCGACAGATGTCTGGGTTGAGCCTCAATATCCTTAAACCCCGGAAACGCCCCTGCATACACCTGACCTGTCTGTCGGCCTCCTGACATTTTGCAAAAGTGCTTCCCAGGCATGCTAGCAGCTCTGTGAGGCTGTACAGTGGTGCTGTGAGCTAAATGCTAACGTCAGTGCTAACATGATCTTTGTCTTCTCAGTGTTACACTCCTGAAACTCTGCTGCTCACCTGAGAATCAGCATTCAGTGTCAGGATCTCCTCCTCAGGGTCCAGCAGCTTGCAGGCGTACGCAATGTTTACAGCTGTTTCCTGTTTGTCGCCCGTCAGCACCCATATCTGCAGGCCGGCCTTTCGCAGAGAAGCTATGGTTTCAGGCACGCCGTCCTGTAGCCTGTCCTCAATACCTGTCGCTCCTGTGAGTGAAGGAGCATGATAGTGACCCTTCAACATCCAAAATAGAAAAAAGCAGCGAGCCAAAATGAATACAAGACCTACGATACATAAAGACATAAATTACCCAGAAGATGCAGGTTTGTCTCCAGCCTCAGGGCCGAGTCAAAGAGTAGCTCCTCTCTTCCCTGGATGGCCGTCTCAGCCTCCAGGTGACGCTGCAGCCAGCAGGCATATTGCTCTTTGCTCAGAATCTGACACATGAACACAAGCACACACACACATAAACACACCACCGTAGAAACAGCGAAGCAGCTTCTCCTCCTTTTGCCTACATGGCAGAGGAGGAACCACAGGAGAAAGTGCGACCTTGAGAAGGTGTTTTATCATATCGCTTTGGTAACGGACTTTGCACAAGCAGGGATATAATGAGCCCGGCTTGTGAGAGCATAAATTAACAGCCTGGGAAAGTGGCACAGATTGCAGCTGAGTCACGAAGAATATCACTTTGGAAGGGCCAGTCCATGTGATCATCTGCGCCGGGCTACAAACACAACCTGCCAAAAAAGCCACTGAGAAACATCGTCTCCGACTTCTGAAGCAGTTAAATGAGAGAGGGCATTTGTTCAGAGCTTCATGGATCTCTGTTACCTTTTTTGCAATGCACAGTGTGCGAAGGCCATCTGCAGCATACAGGTTCAGGTAGTTCTGGGTCCGGCTGATAATCTTTTTCTGGCGTTTCCCTTTGGAATTTCCTAGAAAAAAAACAAAACAGCAAAGCACAGAAGAAGGAAGATTTTTTAGGGGAATTTGCTCAAGTGTTTCCAGACAGCCAAAGGCTTCTTCCAAGAGGCACATGGAAGCCATCTGTCTTCGCACCTAAATTAACCATGTATGCTGCGCCTTAATATATCTCACCAAGTCTTCATATTGCTCATCAAGCTGTGTCTGGGGTATAATAAGCAAAATATAATTTTAAAAATCTCATTTTGTAAACATAACTTCTCCATTTCAATAACTGTCTAAATGGTTTTAACATGACTAAATATTACATGTTGTTTTAGATGATTTTGAAGTATCATGTTTTGTAATGAAGTCTTGCCCAAGTGTGTCTCTGGCGCAGCGTCTTGGGCATCTTTGGCAGGGGGACGGTGCACAAACAGATTGGCTTTATCAGTCTCCTGACACAGATGCACCAGCCAACACTCTGATCGCCAGCCTTGTAATCTCACTAATAACACAACAGCTTGGCAGGCACTGCTACACATGCACCGCCACGCAAAAATATTTTTACTGAAAAGAACAAATTAACACAAAAATGTCAGTAATCTGGAGAATTCAAACACACTGAAATAATATTTTCTTTAACACGATGAAAGATAAACTCATGGTCGTCTCACAGAGAAGTAATGTGACAGTTTAATATTCTTGTTTGTGACAGAAACTCTCTTTCCTCTTTGGCTGTGGAAAAAAAAGGTATTTCCAAGGAACAGGAGGCCGTACAGACGCAGGTGGAACTTCACACAATGTTTATTTTTCCTACGACTGAGAATGGGAAAATCCACCTAAAATACAATTTGTGTTCTGCATGTTAAAGGGATAATTCGGATCTTTTCAAGAGGGTTTGTATGAGGTACTTATCCACAGTTGATATATTACCTACAGTAGATGTCAGCTCCCAGTTTGGAGAAGCAGGCTGGAGTACCGCCACAGAAGCTAAGCAATGTACTTCTGTGGATATTTAACCACATAAAAAAATCAGTATCACTTTAAGTGTACTATATTTAGAATATTTAGTGCTTTCTAATGAGAATCTGAAGCTGTTATATCACTCTCTTCAAAGCCAGACTCCATTGAATAAACAGTACTGTAACATTGCTGGGCGGCAGTAGCTCAGTCCATAGGGACTTGGCTTTGGGAACCAGAGGGTCACTGATTCAAGGCCCCCTCTGGACCAAATATGGAGCGTGGACTTGCAGCTGGAGAGGGCCAGTTTGCCTCCTGGGCACTGCCAAGGTGCCCTTGCTCTGACATCTCTCCATTTAATGCATGTATAGGTCCTGTTCATGTGTGTGTGTTTCATGCTGTGTGACAACAGAGTGACTTTGGCGTCTGGAAGGGTTATTTCTGATTAATCAAAGTCACACAATTACACAAATAAACTAACTGATCAAGCAGCTAATGTGTTCAGCCAGCTAAAATTAGTGTTTTTGTCAATGGAGTTTGACGAGAGCATACATGGGGAAGACGTTAGCATCAGAAAAGGCTGTCTGATGGAAAAGTAGAATGGTGAAAATACTCTAAATATAGTGTACACTTAAACTGATATTGACATTTTAAGGTGGATAAAATATGTTTGCTGCTGCCCCCATCCACAGCAGCACATCTCCTAGCTTCCGTGGCAGTACTCCTGCCTGCTTCTCCAAACTGGGGGCGTGCTAACCACCATCTACTCTAGGTAATACACTGATTATGAATAGTAACCTCATACAACCCCACTTCAAAAGATCCAGACTATTCCTTTAAAGGCTCCCTGAGGAGTTTTGGACTACTTTTAACACTTAAGAGCAATGTTTCATGTGCGGCTCCCCATTTAGCAAATATACTCCTCCCATCAGTGCTCCTTCAGAAGCTCCTGTAATATCTCTGATGTTATTCACATTTCATTACTATACTACAGCTCCATTCATCGTGGGCGAGCACGTGAAGGAGGGAGAATAGTCGGCATAGTGTTGTGTAACTCAGTACGAGACACTTTGTTTCCTATTGACAGAGCGAGGTCTGTGTATCAACACCAGATTGTTTTTCTGCACATACACTTAACAACCAGCTAGCAGACTGAGAGGATCTATGACAGAAAGTATATACAACCAGTATCGTAAACTCCACCTCCAAGTTTAGAAAGCCAAAATCAGAACCCAGAGGTCTGCAGTGTCATCACAATCTAAATACATTAACATGTACTAACAGTGAAAGATCTTCAAATGAGGGTAAATAACATTAAAATTTAAATTCTGTTTTAAGGTGGAATTTGCTATTAAGCAGCAGGAGTGAGACTGGAGTTACGTCATGACACACACTCCAACTTCTAAGCCCAGAGGGTCTCCGGTCCACCTCCAGCACCACCATGTGCACTGTTATTAGAGTGACACTGAACAACTCCCTCGTCGCCTGAATGGAGCCTTTATGGAGGTCTGTGTTATGAGGAGGCCCAACTCACACTGCACTCTCACTGGCTGGTTTCACCCAATGGTAAAACAAAGAAGGGAGCTGTCTGTGTGTGAAGACACACCCTGTTGGCCATTAAAACTGCTGGACTGAGACACACAGTTGAGGAGGGTGAGTGTGTGACAACTGTCCCGGTGGAGTCTCTCTCCTCTGGTGAGCGGCGGCGCTCTGTGAATTTTAACTAAGTGAAAACTCCTGAAAAAGCTCACAGAAGGCGTTTAAAATGACGAACAATCAGCTGAGCCTGCAACCTCAATGCAAAGGGACCAGCATGGCTCTGATGATCCAAAATCAATACAACAAATCATACTGTAATTCACAATTCTTCCAAAGAACAGGACCTCAGGTCAGCTGGAAAACATGCCAGAACAAGACGGGAGTACTTTCCTCCATTGATGTGTTGCAGTTAACAAGTCTTCATTCAGTGTAGGAGGATCGTTTAGCTGGAAACCATTTTTTTTTTCTGCTTCCTTGAGATGAACTGCCTGCCTCTAATGAACAGGAGGGAGCCACTAACCAGGCATGTGAAATAAATTAATTATCCACACAACATGACAGCATGCTTTTACTGAGAGGAAGCCAAGACAAGTTGCTGCACAGGTTGATTCAGCCCGTTAAAATATAAATATGTGGAATATATACGACCAGTTTATGAGGCTTTTACACGCAGCACCGTGTCCAGAAAAAATATCCACATCTTATTAAATCATGGTCAGATATCTTAAAGGGGCACACAGTGATTTACTAATGCACTTCCTTTAAGCTGGTGGGACTTGGGAGAGAGACATTTAAAAAAGAATCGCCCTACAAATGACCGTAAGCTTGTATGATCTCCCACAATGCAACTCAACACCACATTACGACTTAAAGGCTCAAGAACACATCGAACTCGGAAGAACGATTTCCCAACTCAAGAAATGGGACCATCTGAGGATTAACTCCTTTACTTTTCCTGTAACATCTCAACCAGAATGGAAATCAAAGTGGTGCTACAAGTATTAACAGATTTTTTTTAATCTAACAGTTGATTAACTGTTTAAATCATCAATCAAGGCAAAGCAAGCGAGCATCTGATGGTTCCACTTACTCAGCTGTGAGAATTAGCTGCATTTCTGTTTTCTATTACTGTAAACACAATGTCCTTGAATAATGAAAATAATCGTTTGCAGCACTACAGACTGTGTGTTGTGTCAAGCGCTCGGTCTGTGGGCTGAAACAGTCTCTGCTAAGCACCCCTGGACAGATGTCTGGTGACTGTGTACAGAGCATTAGTGAAAAGTGCCTGTGTAGCTCTCTGTGTGCCTGGAATACTAACAACCTGGTACACCTTTGCCATTAGGACATTAAAGAACTCGTACGAGGTTATAAGATCACAGAGGAAAAGTGGAAGGAAGTGTTTTTATTGAAGGTAGCAATAAAGATTAGCGTCGAGTTTTGCAGCTAAAAATACTGGTTCTTACATAACATGTTATCTCATATGTTTACTTCAGTGGAAAGTATGAAGGTTTGGGGCGAGGGGGGTGAAACCTTGCAGGCATGTTTGTCCACAGACACAGAGTAAAATCACAATTTTCCACAAAACCTAAAGCAGCTGCGACTGAAAACAATCCATCATTTGGGATTGACCAGAGCAAAGTGAAAATATTCTCACTTTGCTGACATGTCCAGTAAAGCTCCTGAGCCATGTGAAGATTACATCCAGTGATTTGTAGCCGATCACAAGTTCACAGCCATTAATTCTGGTGGAGGAGTCCGCAGACATGATCCAGATCCAGCAGCACCCCCCTCCAAACCACATCACAGAGCCATGTTGACAGCAGCGTCATCATATATCACAGAGTGCACCACCACTTAATTCACCTTCATGTTGTGATTAATCTCTAACTGGACACAACAATCTGAGAACGTCTACAGTGAGTGTAAAAATGAGTGTTTCCTACCTGTGTCGGGGGGTTTGATGAGGTCCATGATGACAGAGTCTGCGCCTTTAGTGTACACCGTGATCTGATCCGTCAGAGGGTGTCTGACCACCACAGACATGCGCTTCCTGGTGGAGTCGAAGCCCAGTGTGTGCAGCAACTCAAAACTCAACTTCCCCAGGTGTGGCAGCTCCACGGTCACCTGGTCAGGGAGGCGTCCGACGAGGGAGCACTTGTAGGCCCTGGCGGCGTACACCAATGCAGCCTCGTCGGGGGACTCGGCTTCATAGCGCAGCTCGCCCTCCTCTATGTTCCACCCCTTCCCGTCGTAGCATGGTGGCATGGTGCTGAAGGCGTGCTCCAGGCCTCCGTGAGGCTGCTCCTCGTTCAGTTTGGTGAGCGTGCTCTCTGCAGACGGGGAGGACAGCAAGCTGGAGCATCCCTTGTTGGAGGAGCGGTTGGTGATGAGGCTGGAGGAGCTGCTGCTGTTGGAGCCTGAGGTCAGGCGGCTGGGGGTGAAGCGTTTTATGAAGTCCTCGATGGTCTTAACTGGAGACTTCAGCTCAAACCTCATCCGGACCTGGAGGACAACAAATACGGAGTCAACCACACATGCAGCGACAAGTAGCACAACTTACTCTCAAATTATGAAGCTTAATGGTCAGCGTTTTATAGTTCATGTAACAAAGTGGACATTAACTTTGATCCAATTAGCTGCTTACTAAAGGCACCAGGACACTCCATCAGAACTGCTTGTAAGATGGTCGAACAGAAACCTCCTCCCCCCTCACACCTTTCTGATGTCGGATTAAGGAGGTGATTATTTTTGTTACTTTCAGAAAGCTGTCATTTACACCCACTTCACACTGTGATTGGCGTATGTCAGAGAGTAGGCAGGGTTTGAACTTTTCTTGCTCTCTGTTTGATTCTTTGCAACATTATTTTTGTCACTTCCAGCATGGGGTAAGGTACCTGTGGTTACCTGCTGGAGCCTATCCCAGCTGACACTGGGTGAGAGGCAGGGTTCACCCTGGACAGGTCACCGGACTAACACAGGGCTGATACATAGAGACAAACAACCATTCACACTCACATTCACACCTACGGACAATTTAGAGTCACCAATTAACCTGCATGTCTTTGGACTGTGGGAGGAAGCTGGAGCACCCGGAGAAAACCCATGTTTCTACAGTGGCCCAGAACAGACAAACCAAACACAGGCTCTGAAGAGGACGTTCACGTTCTTATATTACCTGAAAGCCACTGTGGGTTCTCCAGATGCTTGGAAAGGGAGGGATATTCAGTTTGTTGCAATCTGCAACCTTAACGCTAGATGACACTAAACCCTACACACTGGTCCTTTAACAGAAAGCTTAAAGACGTATCTTACTGCTGGGGAGATGGTCCATAAATCTGGGCTGTCTGTGCAGTAAAAACACGTAAATACATGACACAAAAATAATTCTGAAATTGGTGCAACATGATCAGGGACAACAGAGGAAAAGGGCTGTGGCATTCGCTTTTGCTCAAGAGGTAAAAAGAAACCCCTACAACTACCAGAATGCACTGCACCACACCGGACCAATAAATGCTCCCCTTAAAAGTGATGACATGCAAGTTGGTTTTAGCGGACTTGTCAGCAAACAAAATGGCGACCAGCTGGCATCAAATGATCTTGTATTACAGTTCAACAGTAAGCTAAAATATGTCTCTGAAAACATCTTCGAATAATAGAAACAGAATAAAGTTTATATTTGATCAGCAGTGTCTAGTGTTACTGTTAAGAATTTGGTCACTCTCTCGATCTGCTTCTATACTCTTTGTGTCCGTGTCGGACATGAAAATGCTGAAGTTCAATCTGTAGCTTGAGCAACAGCCCTAGAGCCAGCAGATTTGAGCTGGGAGATGAGCAGGGAGATCTGTGCGCTGGTGAGATGCATGAAGGTTAAACATGGTGCACTTACACATATTACACACATTGTTATGATTCAAAGCTGCTCGAAAATCAGCAAAGTATCCCTTTAAGAAAACTCGTAGGGTAGGATTTAATGGTCATTTTAGTTTATGGGAAACCAGGCCTATTGTGCTACAAGGGACTTGAGTCCTGATGAAAATGCACCTCCAGGCTTTTATTCTTCAGCCACTCCTTTATCCCAAGTATCCCAAGGTGGCACAGTACAATGGCAGAAAGAGTGACTCACATTGAGGACTCCTGGCAGCAGGAGCCACGGTTCTCACATATATAGATATAAATCATTCAGGTGCTGCTTCAGCCACAAGGGCATCATAATAAAATGTGAACAATTACATTGGCACAAAGGACGAAAAAAGCACAAACAATAAAAAAAGGGAAAAAGAAACAGAGACTGTATCAAAGCCAGCGTTTCTGCGCAGATTTACATTTCCTCCCATCTTATCAGATAACCTCCAAACAGAAACACGGAGTCCATAAATAATGCGTCACGTTGTAAAGCTTAATCTGAGCAGACTTGTGCCTTTGACTGGCAGGACAGCGAGCTGGTGCGCACAGTGTGTGGCAAGCAGAGGATATCACCTCTGAACAGGACAACCACACCCAGGCTCCCACAAAAACATAACAAAACACGGATACACAACTGTGACTGGAGCGAGCACATCAAAGATACAGGCAGCACAACAGCGAACGCTACGTGACTTTGTCAGGATTTTGGAAGGTTTTTATGTTTTTGAGGCGTGATGAGTGGTTTTTAAGAAAAATAATGGTCAGCAATTCTTTGTGTCAAAAGATGGAAACTACTCCCATGTTGTTCAAAAGAAGAAAAACAAGAATACTCAGAGGGGTTTGGTGCTTTGGAAGAGTATCAATAGTTTCTACTGGATCCCCTACTGATGCTCCTTATAATACCGCCTCGCTTTTTGTTCTTGTTTTACAGCCAATCTCAGAAACATGCTGACATGAAGAAAGTGGTTTAAAGATCAGAGAGAAACAGTGGAAAATTAGCGACTTAAAACATTTATTTAAAATATTATAGTGGCTTTTAGGAGATGGTGCATCAAGATGGAGCATCTGTAGCAAGCCTCAAAAGGTCCTGATGTGATACTTTATATTTCTCACAAAATTAAATCAAAACTGGGGAAATGTGGGGTGTCCTGGAGGCTCCAAACTTTTAGTGTGTGACCACTTAACACAAAGCATTATCTACATGTGGCCCCTCATCAGTGGGGAGGTTTCATCCCCTTTGTAAGTCTGAATGTTTTTTTTCAAAGGCCCGAAACACCTCAAACAATTCATGAGAAAACAAGACTACTGCTGTGTCTCAACTCGTGTACTTCTGTACTTTCACTTAATATTTTGAGTGCATAAGTGCGTTCACACTGAGAAGTATGGAAAAATGCAGTGCACTATGAGTACCCAGATGGTGCACTCAAAACGGTCAGTAAGTTGAGTGTGGAACTATGGACACTTCTCGCCCTCAATGGACACCATCTTGGCTACGTAGCGGAAGGGGAGGGACCACTTTTCAAACTGGAAATGGCGGCCGAGGACTGTGCGACCATGAACATCGCACCACTATACTGTTGTCGGGTATAAGCCAGCAGTATGTTTATTGGGTTAATTTAGCAGTCTGTAATGATTTGGTACCGCGAACAATAATGCGAATGCTAATGCTAGTTTGCTAACTAGCTAATTTGCGGTTGTCATTTCCGGTGAATGCACAACAGCCGTGTTTGGTTTGAGACAACATTACCCTGCCGAAATTCATGCAGTACGCCAATAAGCACATAGTGCACATAGTACACTACATGGAACTGACAGAAGTATGTGATTTGAGACACATCAACAGCCATGCTAGCAGCTCTGAGGGCTGTGTGTAGGCGCAGTGGTGCTTTAAGCTAAATGCTAATGTCAGCACACCAACATGCTCACAATGACAACACTGATGTTTAGCAGTTATAATGTTTACTATTTTCATCTCGGTTTAGTGTTTTAGCGTACTGACATTTGATAACTAGCCTTACACACAAAGTGCACACACACACACAGTACAGCTGCGGCTGATGATGTCATTCGTTTTCAGGGACTCTCAGCTCCTATCTTAAGTTATGTTTCAAAGATAGTAAAAATCTTTTCTTTGTATTACAGACGCAATTCCTGAACTCCTGGCTGTGCCCCATCCTGTCTCAGACCTCCTATCTTATCTTAAGAAGTCCTAACTATAACTGTAAATCAGCGCTCATCCTGTCATGTCTGTATCTATGTTTAGAACGTACACGAGACTGCCTGTCACTTTGATTAGATTGTACCCGTCGGCTACTCTACATGGACATATCAGCTAGGGATGGGAATGGAGAACTAGTTCCAAACTGTCCGATCCATCGGAACAGTTTGTTTCCAAGCTTGTCAATTCCTTTTGTCAATGCCAGCATGTTTTCTGACAGTCGGGTGCTGCAACACAATGACATCAAACTCATGGAAGAAATGTTCCAGTGCACGGCTTCATTTAACTGAGAAAGATGGCAACAGTGCTGCTTGTTATGTCTATGAAATGATAATTTCATGTCAGCATGGAAACACCATCTCTCTACACAACAGAAATTCCAGGAATTCCATGTGTTTGACACTGCTTCCCAACCGAGCTGTGATATAGTAACATCAGCGCCACGCAGGCTGCCTTTGCAAAATTTTACTTTGACCAAGAGAAAAACTATTTTGACTACATAAAAGCGAATGCTGTACAAACATTCTCCAATTTCATCTACACCAGTGATTCCCAACTGGTCCAGTCATGAGGTCCAGATTTTTCCTTCGTCATTTATTCAAGGTCCACACAGTTTAATTTATTCAGCGTCATACTTGCGTTTGGCCATGTAATTGAGCTAGTTTGCTGCCGCTGTCATGAAGCTGTCCATTATTCACTCACTCTACAGCAGGTAGAGCGAAAAAAAAAAAGTCGAAAAAAAGTTAATAACTTACAAATTATGGCGAAAAGGTAGTTTCTTGCAACCCTAGAATTAGGATAAAAATATTCACAAACGAAAAAACACTTCTGGTTGCTGATAAGTAGTGTTTAACTTTTGATTTAACACTAAAAATTAAAACCCTCGGCTCACACTGCAGCGCAAGCAGACAGATGTGCGACTCAGAGCAGCATGTGTCACTAACACCAGACTCAGAGCGCAGCGGACCAGTGGAAAATGTCACCATCAGCATATTATCTTACATCAATAAAATCTATTTTATCATTATTTTGAGTCACATTGTTGAAAGAATTTAGTCGTCTGTGTTCAAGCAGCAATCGAATCCCGTGCCATCGAACGAAGCTTCGAAGCTTTGAATTTTTTGGGTCAGCCCTACTTAAAAGCACAAATTTTAACCTCGTGGAGGCACAGCGGAAAAGAAAGGGGATCGCCAAACTGATCAGGATTCATCATCTGAGGATCATTAATGTTTTTACAAAATTTCCTAACAACACATCCAAAAGTTGTTGATATATTTTAGCCTGGAAAATAGTGAGGAAGGAAGAACAGCAAGAGGGTTAGACCAGAACCAGGAACTGTCTCACTGATTTCTTAAACCTAATCTGTTATTGACTTGGACAGATTCTGTCGAGGTGACTTTTACCTTCTGCCTGGGCTGGTTGGGGGAGGACACCACCACCGTGTTGCAGATAGTGAGAGCGATGAAGAAATCAATGATGTCGGCGAGGTCAGAGGGCAGCTGGGACACGGGCTGGCTGTGGAAGCGCATGAAGTCCAACTGACTGCTGCATTCGTTGACTTTGTCCAGGAGCTGAGGGTCGGGGGTGATATCTTTCTCCTGCAGGACAGAGGACGGTTTATCAGAGGAGAGCACAAAGCAGCACAAAGTACGAGGACGGCGTGACAGCGAGGCGCACTGACCATGGGGCTGCTGAAGGCCGTGTGCTTAGACAGGATGCTGGCTCGCTTGGCCTCCGCCCTGCTGCCTGTCCTGCGGTGGGACTTTGTGCTGTGGGAGCGCAGCACCACTCGGGCGCTCTGGTGGCTGGTCACACTGTCCCGCCTGGGCAGAGTGCCACCGTGAGACGTGCACTCTTCCTCCTCAGAATCCATCTCCTGGTACATAGCAAGTCTTCTAGCTGGATAACACACACACATCATTAGGAGTTACTTAAAAGGCAATAACTGCTGAATGAGGGAGTGTGTGTTTGCTGGCTTGTCTCACCATTGGCATCATGGGAGTACTCCACCCCTGCCACAGTGCAGCGGCGAAACACCATCTTATTCTCCGTCAGAGTGCCCGTCTTGTCAGAGAAGATGTATTGCATCTGGCCGAGATCCTCGGTGATATTAAGAGCTCTGCACTGCAGGTGAGAGTCCGTCTCCTCGTCGTACAGATCCATGTCCTGATGGATGAAGTACACTTGGCAGATCTTGACGATCTCAATCGACACAAAAAGCGAGATGGGTATCAGCACCTGGGAGAGGACAGAGAAGAGGTAGATTTGGTTATCAGTTTCTAAAGCCTTCTCTGTGACACATTCACAGTATATACACAGAAAAAAAGCGGAGTAGCTCAACTAATTTGGATAAATAGAAAGCACAATTTGAGAAAATACAGAGCCATATTGAGTCAGCTGTAACACCTGGACAATAAAAGCTGAGTGTGTGTGTGTGAAAACTACACTTAACAAAAATATAACATGTCTGTTTTTCCTCCTATCTTTCATGAGTTAAAATTAAAGATCTAACACTTTTTTATGGAAACGAAAAACTTATTTCTCTCAAACTTTGGTCACACATTTGTTAAAATAAGTTTTGGTGAACATTCATTTTCCAAGATCATCCATCCACCCAACAGGTGTGTCATGACAAGATGCTGATTAAACATCATTACTACACAAGTGTGAGCTTGAGCTGGTCACAATACAAGACTACTCGAAAAAGACAAAAGACATTTATCAGGCACTCTGACTGGATACAGATATTCACTTTTTGGTCATAGAGGATTCATCTGTGGAGAGAGCACTTCTCTAAAGTAGGGATGCTGAATTTTTTGCAGATATCCAATATGCTGATATTCATGTGCGTACCAATGTATGAACATCAACTTGAGAGAGAGAGAACTTGTAACTTAAAGGGAAATTTCAGTTTATTTCAACCTGTCTCCTATCGTCCTAAATTTGTTTCAAGTGACTAGTGACATAAAAATAATAGTTAGCATGTTAGCCGTTAGCCTAGATACAGCCGGGCGCATAGTAGCGTCAGACCTGTTAAAACGTAAGTGAACGGGCATACTTCAAGTGCAAAGTTAGTCCACTAAACAAGCTTTTTTTCCACAAAGACCGCCTCATATCGTTAGGATAAATGTCAGAGAACATACAGAAAACGTTAGACGTATAGAAAATGTTGCGCCTCTCTCTCTCTCCTCCTCCGTTCTTCAATTTCACGAAGCTCTTCCTGCTCTACATGTCGTTTTCTATATGTTCTCTGACATTTATCCTAACGATATGAGGCGGTCTTTGTGGAAAAAAAGCTTGTTTAGTGGACTAACTCTGCACTTGAAGTATGCCCGTTCACTTACGTTTTAACAGGTCTGACACTACTATGCACCCCGGCTGTATCTAGGCTAACGGCTAACATGCTAACTATTATTTTTATGTCACTAGTCACTTGAAACAATTTTAGGACGATAGGAGACGGGTTGAAATAAACCGAAATTTCCCTTTTAGAGGTAGATTAAATGTGTAACAACATTGTTTTCACACCACTCTGAAAAGTATACGTATATCAATTTGTGGGAGAGCACTGGAGGGAGCGTCATGTGATCGCGGGATCATGTGATTGTGTTTAGGACTCATCTCCACACCAGAGAGGACGGCCTCACTCCGTCACTGGGATAAGAAATCAAACAAAGTAAAGATATCAGACAGTTCAAAGAGAGGTACGAACACAGCATCTTCACAAGCTACACAAATAACTGGAGGGAATGTAAAACACACTCAGTTTGATTAGTGATGGACTGGGCTTCATTCCATTTCAGATTGCCGTCCGTTTGCCGTAACCAAATCCAAACGCCACTAATGCATAAATAAATAAATAAACAAATAAATAAATAAATGAATAAGAAAAAATAAGGCTGAGCACGGAAGAACCAGAGAGGAAACACCATGACATGGAGCCGTCTGTCCCTGGCAACCCGGCCACCCTCCACTCCACCAGGGGAGAGCAGACCCCAAGCCAGCGCCACAGAACCAGCCCCCCAGGAATCTTCCTCCCAGCAGCACAGATCTATACAACCAACACAGTTTCAAGGTGGACACCCAAAATCAGTGTCACCAGTTCAGTATCTGACCAAATGTCTCCCCTTCTGTTCCTTCGATATGACGCTGAGTAATGGCCAGAAAGGTGTTTAATGCAGAACATTAGATGTCACAGTGAAGCTGACCCTTGATCTTTCCATTTCATTTTTGAGTCCAAGTGAACGTTTGAACAAAATTTGAAAACATTTCCTCAAGGTGTTCTTGAGATATCGCGTTCATGAGAATGGGATGGAAGGACGGACAACCCAAAAACATAATGCCTTCGACCATGGCTATCGCCAGCACAGAGGCATAAAAAAAAGACATAAAAGAATAGGAGGGTGATGGATGCCATCTTGTCAGAAATGCAAGTCTATAATTCCTAGAGCCCCGTCAAAGGATCTTAGTCAATAGGTCTTTGTATAATTTTTGATAAGGTCTGAAAAATATTGCTCCAATAATGTGATACCCTCAAGCAACTGCAGAACGATATGAGCTAATGATACCATTACAAGGGCACAGCGTCACATGAAGGACCTACATCTGGAAATATCCTCTGAGTTTTTGTTTAGACTAGTTCAAGTGAGGTTTAACCTAAACTGCAGGAGGCCATGTCTCGTATAAACTGGTCTGTCTACCACTGCTCCTCTGTAATCTCTTTATCTAGGTCGTCCTGCCAGGCTGATTTCAAGTGTTTCATAGTTGCTATAAATGTCAATTGACACAGTTTCGCATATATGTTTGTTATGCCTCCTTTATTGTGAGGTATCATTTCACTGAAGACTGGTTTGATTATGAGAATTAATGTATTGCTATGCCTTCTCTCATCGTGAGGGCCGACTGGCAGATGCGGACACAAAATAAAGTGCTTTTCAAAACAACACTTTAGGTTACATGTTAAACATGCTATATTTATTTTTATATCACTTTGTCAAACAAAAACGCTGCAGTCATCTTACCTTTAACAGGTTTGAATGATGCTTTCTCTGAGACAATCCTGGTAACAGCCACAGCCGGTCTAATTTGACCAATTGTAAGTCATTAAAGTCAAGTGATTAAAGTGTGACCCTATCGGCCTGTCGTATCGGCCTTTATCTGCCGATACTGATGACGTGCCGATATTATAGTGCATCATTACTACGAGTGCCAGATGCAGTTGGAGGCGAGCAGTTGCCCACTCAAGTCGGTTACGATGACGGACTGCTGCCAAGTCAACATCCTGGTGAGGACGACGAGCATGCAGGTGAGCTTCTCTGAGACGGTCTCTAAAGGCCAAAACACACCGGCGGCGTCATATGACAGCGGCGTCATATGACAGCGGCGTCATATGACAGCGGCGTCATTGACGCGAGTCAAGTGCCGCCCCCAACACACACAAAAAGCGTCACGCTGCGGGGCATCAACCGCATTTCTATTGCACGGGAGCTGGGAAGTACAAAATAGCGCTTTTTCAAGGGCGACGACGCTGGAAAAATAGGACAATAGCGTAAAGTGCCGCAGTGCGGCCGCCGGTGTGGGTTTGTAAATAGAAAATAATGGGGGCGGCTGTTTTGACGCGCGTCGTACGCTGCCGGTGTGTTTTGGCCTTAACAGTTTGTGCAAATGTTCTTTGGTTGTGCAAACCATTTGTTGCATCAGCTGTTTCACGTAAACGACATTTGAGATGGCTTATGGTAGTGAAATAAACATTCACTTCACAGGCAACAGCTCTGGTGGACATTCCTGCTGTCAGCATGCCAATGGCACGCTTCCTCAAATCTTACAACATCCGTGGCATTGTGTTGTGTGATCAAACTGCACATTTTGGAGTGGCCTTTAATTATGACCATCCCAAGGCACACCTGTGCAGTAATGACGCTGTTTAATGAGCATCTTGATATGCCACACCTGTCAGGTGGATGGATTATCTTGGAAAAGGAGAAATACTGGCTAACATAGATGTTAGGGGCAGCAGTAGCTCAGTCTATAGCCTCTTTTACACTGGCAGATTTTCCGCAAATGTTGGGCCGTTTTGCCGGCAAGCTGCGAGCGTTTAGACACACAGAGCCGGACTGGCGAGTTGATCCGAGGTGCCCAATTTTCTGCCTCGTAGGGTAGACATATTGGCGGAACCCTTTTAGTTTAAACAGATAGAGGCGGCCTTCCACATCGGGAGGGGCTGTTGAAGACTTGTGGGAGGAGCTGTTGATGACGCCGCACGTGTGACCCACTGGTGGTGGATAAACATGAAACGGCTGATAGCAGGAATTAGTGAGCAGCTAGTAGCAAGAGGGAAACGCAAACCTGACAGACACTGTAAAGATGAGCAACTGGGAAGACAAGGAATTGTGCGCCCTCCTTGCCCTCGCAAACGAAGAGGCCATTAACCGTCAGATGACGGGGACGGTGAAGAACGGGCCGACTTATGAGAGAATCGCCAAAGGACTGACCAGCTGCAGCTTCCCTCCCACGTCACTGTTTCCGTCACACGCTGAGCTACACGTTTTGTTACTTGCTCACGCCCCCCATTGCCCCAAAAAAGGCGCATTCTGTATAAACAAAAGTAGGTTTTTCCCCGATTTTGCTTTTAAACTGCCATTGCTGAACGAAGACTGATTGGGCTTTCCTGCAAATCTGCACGATTCCTGTTTAAAAAGGGCTTAAAGCATCCGGACCAAATATGGAGCACGGACTGGCAACTGGAAAGGTGCAAGTTTGCCTGAGGTATCAAGGTACTGATCTCAAACTGCCTGGGGCACCTGTCCATGGGCAGCCCCCCGACTCTGACATCTCTCCATTTAATGCTCAGGGACAGGGATCGTCTTTTGACAAATTTGGACCAAAATATGAGAGAAATACGTCTTTTGTGTACATAGTTGAAAGCCTTACATCTTTCATTTCATCGATTCGTCTTCAGTGCAGTTAGTAAGCGAGCAGAAGTTGAAACAGTTCGCGACAAATGTTGAATAAATGGTTAAAATAGAAAGCTGGAAGTAAAGACGCACTGGAAACAGTGAAAGTTATGGATAAACACTTGATTACGATAGCTACAGTAATTTTCTGTTAACTTTTCCATTGTTCACCTTCCTAATAATGTGATTTATTATATACAAGTGTTCTGGGTTTACGTTTCATTGTTTAAAAAATGTTGGTGTAATCTCGAGTGAGACATTTCCATGCAACATTTCTGGAAAGTGGTTCCGGGGAAATGAGTCATAGCTCTTGGGAGGGCAGTTCAGGCTCCATGTGCCTGGAGAGTCATGTGTTTATTTTAGAGGGCATCAAGCAATGTCTGCCAATACTGGTAGGTCCTCTAACCTCAGACAGTCGCTGTTTGTACAGTGGAACCAATCACTGACTTCTCATTCGCTGCTAAAGTGACAACATCTGACATGGGACAGGGTGACATGTTCACCGACGTTCTGAAAGCAAGCGGACCAAAAAATCTAAAACAAACAAATCAATAGCTGTCAGGAGGCTCTTCTTCATCTTGTATTAGAGAGATTATTTTGCAGTATGAAGCGAGTGCTTCCTCACTGCTCGTCCAGATGAAACATGACGATAAAGATCTAGAGGTCACACACCCACAGGGAGAGAAATAGCAACTGCCGCTGTTTTGATTTAAGACCATGCTTGTGTACAGTGGGATAAAACATTTCAAAGCTAATCATACTGGGTCCTGTTTCCGTCTTTATCTGGGCCTTTGTTTCTTTAAGCCTCTCTCTGGTTCGTACCTGAAAGACGATGATCATGGTGAGGAAGAGATAAATGGCTGACATGATGGGTGATAAGTCCGTCCCCTCTGGACTAAGAACGTCAAACACAGGTCTCTTATCTCCGTACTGAAACATCCACAGCCCATGACCTGGAACAGCAACATCACAAGGTCAACTCATATAAACACTGCAACGAGGAGATATAAATAAACAGAACAGTAAACACAGTCTGGAATGAAGAAATGAAATGAAGGTTTTTAAATTAAATTTCTCAACAGATTGATTTAAAAAACAGGGGTTAACACAAGTGAAGTGTTCCTTACCAACAGCAGTAAACAGGCACATGACCAGCAGGATGATGACACACCAGAACACATCTACATTCATTTGTCTCTCCAGTTTACTACGCTTGTAGCGCGGGCCGTTGTTGTTTAGCATGGCTTTGGTCTCATGACCTGTGAGGAAGACAGTGTTTTAGCAGCAGCAGGTCAGAGGTCAGATATAGAGTGTGAGAGCTTACAGCAAAGTTATTTTAGTGGCTAACCTGCGTAAATGACTATTCCCACAGCCTCCTCTGTGTTGCGGATGGTGCAGCCTCTCAGCAGCAGGTTTTCTTTGTAAAGTGCATCTCTTCTGCCACTTCGATGGATTCTGTCGGGTTAGAAGATGCATACAATGATTATAATCTTAATATGTATTGTATTGTTTAGAACCTTGTATTGCAACTTTGCAAAAAAAGGTGCAACACAAATCAATAAAGTTTAAGCATAAAGTTTAATTTATAGAGCTGGGCAATATGAAGAAAATCAAATATCGCAATCACAAGGTTGACCGTTGGCACTGTTACAAAATATTTACTCAATGAGATGTTTTGTAAATCAGTCCTTTTGGGATTTCACAGGCTTTTTGGGACTGCTGTGACCTTAAATGCCTGATTTCATGGCAGCTTTTCTAATCAATTGCAATGCATGCTGCCATGCTTTCAGGCATTTAAGGCATTATTTCCATGAAATTATGGGAACAAGTAAGAACTGCAAAAACAGTTGCAATATTTCACTGAAACTGAAGGCAACTTGTTAAAGTGACAATAAACTGCACTGTCAGGGGTTTGTGATTTATAACACACTAATTCAGGCTGTACACGCCTCAGAATTCAGTCAGTTGAGTGGATTTGGCCATTCATTACAAATATTAGACTAGTCGCTCTTTTTTTCCATATAGAGAGAGATTATAGATTATAGAGTGTGAGAGTTTTAACGTTCTGGGTGACAGTGACATTCCCTCCACGCTAATACTTGCTTTCTGTGGTAACAACAGATTGTAAATGAGCAACAACATTTTTTGCCGATACTAGATATCAAAACAAAGCCAGAGTCTGTGTTGTATTGAGCTGCTGTGAGCTGTAAATTCACAACTTCTGAGCAGAAGGCTTAAGATAACGTTGTCTCAGAGCATTACGGGCAAAGCCTCTCTTCCTCCAGGCAGCTGCCTCAGACTCACCCTGGGTCTGGGTCTGCAGCTGCCTGTACTGGAGAGCAGTGTGAAAGTGAAGAGCACTCACTCTGCAGCTAAATCTGGGGACCAACTCATCCCCAAAAGTAAACTGCACACTGACTTACAAAAAACAAACAAAAAAACACAGACTACTTGACCTGAAGGGTTAGGGAAACTCAGTCGACTGATGATTCCAAACTTTGACTTTCAGGGGGGCTGCCCTGACGCTAACTGTACCTCATCTTGATTCTTTCAGCACATATAATAGATCTGGATGCAACAGCCTCTGTCATGATGATTTGTCTTGTCTGTTATTCACACGTTTCAGCCATTCTCTTGGTGTGTTTTGGCAAAATGAATGAACAAAACTGACAAATTGAAAACTTGTTAATCAACAATGTTGCACACGGTGCAAAACAGTTCACTCCTGCTTTCGTGCAGAACATCAGGGAGTTGTTACAATGCTTGGTCAAATCTGCGGAAAAGTTGCAGTGATTGGACAACATTGCGAGATTGCGCAGAATTCACAGAGATTGGTTGAATTTGCGTTAATCGTTGCGATCCTGAAGGGGCGGATAAATAAACACCAGTAATGTGGATAAAATTACTTAGTGGGTAAAGACGAGTAATAGAACAGATAGAACAGTCTGAGATTAGAAAATTACACCACTTTACTGTAATGAACTCTTTAAACCAGGAAATGGTACTACAGTATCTAAAAAAATCTAAGACGACATATGGTCTCATATCATGATATCGATATAGCATCGATATATTGCCCAGCCCTTCCATACGAGTTGGTCCAAAGTGCTATCCAACAAAGGCAAAATGACCATGGATGTCTTCAGAATCAGGTGAAAAATACTGATGCTCCAGGAGAAATAGAGTATCTCTATAGCAGAGCCCCCGAGACAACATCAGTTTATTCTGCTGAGCACCTCAATCGATCACGCTCTAAAGCATCGTGGTCTTCCCTCACCAGGAGCCCTTATCTCAGCACAAATTCCCTCTGATACAGAAGCACTGACCGTGCTACCGCTCCACTGAAACCCCTCGGGCTTAGAGTCAATCAGCCAATTCACCGCTTCATCGCTGACCCTCAGATCTCACTTCAGACTAAATTTAAAGCTTGTCAGGCTCATCTGGAGCGTCGATGTCGTACAAAGACTGCATTCAGCTCTTAGCCAGCCCACCAAGGAAGTTTAAACCCTCTTAGAAAAGGCTTTTTAACTTAAAGTGAGATGTATGTTGAGCTGTATTAAATGTGCCTGTTGTGGGGGGCGCTGAGCTTTTAATGTCAGCCTTAATCCCATTACTAAATCAAGGATTACAAGTGAGTAAGTTAAACGGCCCCACAACCTTCAGCTGGAAGCAGCGTTTAATCATCTCTGTTGTAGCTTCTGTCAAAGTCACACAACTGTCAGCGTGTTTGCAAACAGTTCATCCTTTGGCCTCTGACAGGCTGACACGTCACCACCGCTACAGATTGATAACTGTGTCCCTGAGCTCCGAGCAGCCGTAGTTCACACACAGCTCGTCTGAGTTCATAGCTCACACCGTTCAAGAAATTGATAACACTCTGAGACGCAGAGTGCTTTCTCTCCCAGAGCGGTAGTGAGATTAGACTGGGTGCCATTGGCCGTAATGTAATAAAACACTGCTGAGACAACTGCCCTCCACCCCAACCCCCCCACCCCCCACCCCCGCCACTGTGCCCTGTGATCCACTGTAGCCTGGCAACTGAATACCTGCAGCATCTGGTCTCCTTCTGGGCAAAGAATAAATGTCATAATCATGTGAGTGCTGGTCAGCCCGGCTGCTTTACTGTGAGCCAAGAGGACGTTTCTCATCGTCTCAGTGAGGAGACACAATGAAAGGACAGAGCCGACACACCTGACAGAAATCCAGGTCTTTGAAAACTCTGACAACAGCAGGGAGCGAACATGCTGCATCCCACTGATAAACATGAATAGTTCAACGTTTAGGGAAATGGTATTTGCTTTTTTGCGGAGAGTAAGATGAGAAGATTGACACCATTCTCACGTCTGTGCCATAGACTGTATATAAAGATGGATGGTGCGTCACCACTTCCTCCGACTACATAAAAACAAAGTCAAAATATCTCCGATACGAGCGCTGCCATCTTGCACTGGTGATGCCATGGTATCAAGGTCCCACCTGCTCGTATCAATCGCTAGTCAATCAGAGCTATCATGACATCACAGCCCCTTTTTATAGCATCAAAAGCAATCAAAACCAAACCAAAATTTCAACATACATCAGCACGACAAGAACAACCTTAAATGATAGAATCCATCCTTGGAGTAATGTATTTAACGTGTACTTTGATTTTTTAGTTTGGCTCATGTTCCATCTAACATGGAGGGGGCTGGTTACTGCACTGTAGCTGGCCACCAGGAAGCGATCAGTATGTTTGGCTTCACAGGGATCAACACTAGCTTTTAAAAGTGGTTGTCAGTCTGGAAATATGGTGTACGCACAAAAGGAGGCCTGAAAGAGGGGTCCGCCACTTCTCAGGGAAAAGTTGTGATCTATAAAAACAGACTTGATGGGAGAAACTTTGACCCATGGTTACAAACATTTTAGAGACAGTTACTTGACGACGCAGATGGTGAGGTGGAAGCCTATGTGTAGAAATTGTCGAATATTTTTTGGCGCATGTCATTTTTGGCTTTTGTCCGTGCGTACATTTTTAGTATGGATCCTATGCGCTGGCATCGGCTTTTGGTTGCCAAAACTAAAAATCTGGTTGCCATTTTTAGTCACCTCATATTTTGAGTAATTAAATACTATACAGTCAGCTCAATAATAAACATGTGACATAAAAGAATGTTTAAAAGAGTATTACAGAAACTGTAATGTTTGTCTGATACTGTACAGAGTGTCACTGACTCTAAAACAGAAGCCTGTGCACACATGAGTAACGTACATGCAGCATTGTCTGGTTCTAGTTCTGACTGCAACAGCAAAACATAAATATCACTGATGCAACAAGTAACAAAAAAAGAATCATTCTGGGGTGCACGTTTTGCTGTTTTCTCTCATTTTTTATGTTAAAAATTTGTTGCCACTGATGGCAACCAAAGGCAAAGAATTGGTTGCCAATATCTCAAAACGGTAATGGCAACCGCTACTGCCAAGCCCTTTAGGGGAGCGGTCATCTCGTCGATCTTTATACACCATCTGTGGACATAAATATGAAGCTACAGACAGTTAGCTTAGTAGTTCCCAACTGGTGGGTCGCGGTCCAAAAGTGGGCCATGGGTCCATTCTGAATGGACTGCAAGTGACTCGCAAACGTGTCAAGTTTGTAAAAAAAAACAAAAACAAAACAAAACAAAAAAACAACAACATACTTTTATTTTCCAGTACAGTGAATTTCCGGCACAGAGCTTTTATTTTTAAGTGGCAAAGGGACTTAAATGCAAACTAGCTCAAACACATGGTCAAAGACTAAGGACCAGTTGAGAACCACTGAGTTAGCCTAGCTAAGCATAAAGACTAGAAACAGGTAGAAACAGGGGCCTGTCAGAAGGGAACAAAATCTGTCTACCAGAACCTCTAAAAAGAGGTTATGAGATAAAACACGAGATATCTCTCGTTTAAACTGAAGTGTTTAAATGTCACATTGTGGTTTTATGTGCTGAATTATTTGCGGAGTGACTTCCTGGGCCCGTATTCACAAAGATTCTCAGAGTCCTCTCAGGGAGCTCCTAACTTAGCCTAAAAATTCCTAGCAAGGAATCTTAGCTTAACAGTGATTCAGGAAGTTTCTGAGAGCAAGGAGGGGACAGAAACTTTTATCTTAGTGAGGAGGTGTGGTTGACCCCGTTGCTAGGTATGACGCAGTCTTCTAAAAGCTGTGATTGGTTGTTACAAAAAGAAAAAAAAAAGTGCTCCTAGTAATGAATGGACAGTGAAATGAACCGATCATAGAACTTAGACTGTATTAAGTAATGTGTAATCGTGAAAATAATTTTATGTCATGATGATGAAACTCAGCAAAATTAAATTAATTGTTACACAGCTTCAAAATGTTTGAACGTACCTCATTCACATGCCGATTATTATATTGATTTGCTTATTGTTATGTTTACTCGCCATGCTGGTAATTTTACTGCTTAATCTATTTGATATTAATGGTGGACGCAGACTCAGCTGTCAGCAATTACTGTGATTGCTGGCCTCCTTGTAAAAAGCGGTTTGATTTGGCAGAATGAC
Organism: Epinephelus moara; assembly: GCF_006386435.1. NCBI lineage: Eukaryota > Metazoa > Chordata > Actinopteri > Perciformes > Serranidae > Epinephelus > Epinephelus moara. The sequence continues at coordinate 7,395,180 of NC_065515.1, read as the reverse complement.
CAAAACAACGAATGAAATGGAGAAAAAAAGAACGAGAAAGCCGAACTGGACAGAAGAGCAGTGCCTGCTGTTGGCACAGCTCGTGGAGGAGAACAAAGGAGTTTTAAGAGGGAAATTCGGTCCCGGGATCACGGCACAAGGGAAGAGGCAGACTTGGGAGCGCATTGCCCGACAAATCAATGCGTCGTTCCCTCTCCTTTTACGCACAAGCGATGAGTGTGAGAAGCGCTGGTACGTGCTGCAATCCAAAGCGGGCGTTATTGCGTTACTACGCTGGGTGGGAAAAGTAAGCTCATCCCTGATGAGGTCAACCACAAACATTATCCCTGCACGATCAAGCCGGTAGCGTCTTATTAAATCACTGTCGTTCAATATACGGAGAATATCTCTCCTTCCTCTCTGTCTTTCCGCCATCTTCTCTGTTTAAGACACTCTTAGGCTTCTTAAAAGTCCTCCTCCCTCCTCTTAACAGTTTTTCACCTTAGGAGCTCTCTTAAGGCCTAAGATGCTTTGTGAATAACTTTTATCTTACCAAGGGAAAATTCTAAGAAAAATCTTAGAATTCGAGGAATTCTAAGATTTTTCTTAAAATGACGTCACTAAGGGCTACTTTTAGTCTTAGGATTCTTTGTGAATACGGGCCCTGGAGTTTTGTCATCACCATAAAGTTGCCAGGCAACCACAGAGACTTTGAATAATGTGCAAAGTAAAAAACTAGAGGATATTCAAGCAGTTTAGTGTTGACTTGACTCTCAAGAGACTGATAAAAACGTTAAAATCAAAGAGGCAGACTTGACATGTGTAGTAGTATGGATCAAGCTCCAAAAACACTGGATCCTACATTTCCCATAAAGCAACTCAAAAGTATCTTTCATTAGTCCAACTCAACTAGCAAATGCCCATGTCTTTCAATTCCCACACCTCCAGTTTGTAATCTTCACTACCAAATGTTTAGTTTCCAAAATCAAGCTAAGATAACCCTGATGACATCATCACAGTTACTTTCACACTTGACACAGCTCCACAGAAAAGGTCAAACTACTACAGGCTTAGAAGTACCTCTGGTGAGTAAACTGGCACTGAAGTGTGACATCAAAGCTGGATGACCAGTATGAAACACTACATGTAGATGAACAGGTGTCACTACTCACATACTGGTTAGTACAACAGCCACAGACTGTAAAGGAATGAGCTAAAACGTGTCTGATAAGGGAGAGGGACAAAGTACGGCAACAGGATATGATGAGGCAAGCTTTCCCATCTCTGTCAATATGTCCACTGCATCTCAAAACACACCCTCAAGCACTTCTACTACAAACACAGACAAAAAGGAAGTGAGGTATAAGACAGGAAATCAGCTGAGAGTGAGGCCAAGCTGTTGTTGAATCCTCAGGCTGGCACAGCAGTCTACAGCTTCAGTAATGAGCAAAGAGCAGCAGTTTATTCTGGTCGTGAGGAAGCATACGCATCTTCAAACGTGCATGGTCAAACAGGCAAAACCCTGCAACCACATCCCAAGAAGGCAAAATCGTAATCTCGACTTGGAAAAACTGTTTAAGTCATAATTATAAGTTGGAAACTCCTGGCTTGTTGACAGACCACAGTTTCACATTATTTCCATTTTGGAGCTAAACATTGCTCAAAACGACTGCATCAGTTTACAGTGAAATGAAAATGAAACTTGAAACCTTGAATGTGAGTTAACAAAGTTGGGTTCAGAGCAGTTGTTTTTCCCGCCACAAGATGGGCAGGCGTCTACCACACACCACACAGAGCTGAGCACTCACATGTAGCCTCGGAATCTGTTCAGGTCGTTGTTGGGCTTTTCACATTCAATGATGCCGTTGTACTTCAAGGGGTCAAAATCACAATCCTGCAAACAGACAAAAACACCTGCTGATTATTCAGGCAGTAGACAGCACCCTTCTCAGTTTGGCTTAAATGCACTTACACCAAGAGGTGTTTTTTTTAGCCTGAACATTAGAAATATGGCTCAACAAAGTGCAACACAATTAAACAACATCACAAACAGCAGCCTCGGAAATTATCATCCAGTTAACGTCCTCAAGTTCCACCAAAAACTGAGCTGTTGTATTAGACTGTATCAGATAAACTGGCAAGTAGTCTGAGTGTAAAAGTCAATTAATTGCATTGATGCCAAAAAGATCTACCTTGTGTGGCCCAAATGGAGTGACTCCTCTTAGTGTATTTTATTATTTACCCCTCCAGATGACCTGAGGTGCAGTTAATAAGAGGTGCTTGTTGTTCACCTTTGGTCATGGCATTCAAGTGGATGCCATTTGACGCCCTTAACCCACCCAAACACTGCTGTGGGCTGCTGTACCCCCCCTCATGGCACAGTACTCCCTGATGGCAGTGGCCCCCTAGCAGAAAAATGCACCATGCCACACCACAAAACCTGCTCAGGAATGACCTGATGAACACGACAAAAAGCTCAAGGCATCGTTCCGGCCTCCACATTCCCCAGATTCAAATCTGATCCAGCATCTTGGGACGTGCTGGTACCTCAGAGGTACCCTTAATCTACAGTGAGGCCTCCCTGGATCGGACTTGTCTCTGACATGTCAAGGCATGGACACATGACCTCTGGAAGGTGTCCTGTGGTGTTTGGCACCAAGGTGCTGGCTTTGGATCATTTCAGACCTGTCAGTTGTGAGTTGGGGTACCAGCACATCCCAAGATGCTCAATCAGAACGGGGTGTGGGAGATTTGGAGGCCAGGTCGACACCTTGAGCTTTTTGTCATGTTCGTCATTGGGTCTGTCAGGCTGCAGAAAGTTTCACGGTAATGTGACCGAAAATATTTAAGACCCAGCTAATCTGAATTTAAGACAATTTAAAGGGAAATTTCGGTTTATTTCAACCTGTCTCCTATCGTCCTAAATTTGTTTCAAGTGACTAGTGACATAGAAAATAATAGTTAGCATGTTAGCCGTTAGCCTAGATACAGCCGGGGCGCATAGTAGCGTCAGACCTGTTAAAACGTAAGTGAACGGGCAACCTTCAAGTGCAAAGTTAGTCCACTAAACAAGCTTTTTTTCCACAAAGACCGCCTCATATTGTTAGGAT